>NC_081181.1:47422550-47679324 GCF_029867415.1 Vicia villosa | reverse complement strand
GATGCTCATTCTTCTTATTTCCTCCATTCTTCTTGCTCATTCTTGCGACCTTTCTGAATTTGCATTGTATTGACCTCATTCTTCCCACTGATGGGCCTTTTTGTAGTACCAGAGGAAGAGCCTATTTGAATTTTTCCATTTTGAATGCCGCTTTCGACACGTTCCCCAGTCAATATCAGGTCAGTGAAACCTGATGATGAGCTTCCCAACAAATGACTATAAAAAGGGCCAGTTAAAGTGCCCATGAACATGTCGACCAGCTCGCGATCAGATAAGGGTGGTTGAACCCTTCCAGCCATATCTCTCCACTTTTGTGCATATCCTTTGAAACTTTCTTTTGGTGCCATGGACATGCCCCTTAGTTGAGTACGGGTTGGTGCAAGATCAGCATTGTATTGATACTGTTTGTAAAAAGCAGCAGCTAAATCTTCCCAGGTATGAACTTTGGTACTTTCCAGCTGGTAGTACCATTCGAGTTGTGTACCCGACATACTTTCTTGGAAGAAGTGAATCCACAATTTGTTATCTGTTGTGTGAGGTTGTATCTTCCTTACATAGGACCTCAGATGTAGTTTTGGGCAGGAAACTCCATCATATTTTGCAAAGACAGGAACTTTGAATTTTGGAGGGATAACAACATCTGAGATGATTCCCAGATCATTGAAATCTAAGCCAGGTATTTTTTGTATCTCCATAGCTTTCATGCGTTCCTCCAACTGCTGGTACTTGTCATCATCCTGTTCGTCTCCAGAATGATAATCTTCTTCATTAGAAGAGAGAGGGTTTGGCAGAACCCTGGTTGCTGTGATTGTCTCCTTGTTCACCATCACCGACTATTTCAGGGATCAGTGGCTTTTTGAACTTTTTGACTGGGATTTTGATCTTCCTTTTCAGTTGGCTCAAGCCTACAGATCCTTTGGGCTTCTTTTTCTTCTTGATCATCAGGGCTTTCAGTTCTTGTTGCCCCTTTGCCAGTTCCAGAATTGCCACTTGAACTTGGGCGTTCTGTGCTTCGAGATTCTTGATGCTTGTTTCAGATTCCATCTCTTCTGACTGAAATAAACAGCGAGGAGATGAGAAATCCGTCATGTGAACCTGTTATGCAATGTATATGAATGAAATGTATATGAAATGAATGAAATGTATATGCAATGAATGAAATGTATATGCAATGTTTTCAAGGATCTTAGAGTTTATATTTGTTAAAACAAAAGAAAAACAAACATTTGTTAGTCAAACAATTTATTATTATTTTTTCTTCTTTTTTTTCTTTTTTGCCTCATTCGGGCTTACAAAACAGAAATAAATAAAGAAAATGAAGGATCCCTCAGGTCTCTCATGGACGCTTTCTCTTTGCACCCAGGAATGTGTTGATCTGCTGCTCTTCTTGGAGTTGTCCAGTGAGCTCCAATAATCTTCTCTCATAGTCTTGACAGTGTGCTTTGAAGGTATTTCTTTCCTCTTTTAGTTGAACCCAAGATTTTTGCAACTCTTCCAGGTCAGTTGGCATATCCGGATGTAGAATAACTTGAGGTTCGTCTCCTTCGGCTTCTGGCTCAATAGTCACAGGTAGAATAGCAGGATATGGCATGATGAGTTTCTGAGTATGAGCCTGAACCCATCTAAGGTAAGGTTCTATAGGAATAGAATTCCATTGTCCCAAAGTTTTGCTTTCTATTCTATAGACACTTCCCCACGCATGTATGAACCTTCGTCGATGTCTGTGGGAATCATCCTCGTAATCAAACACAATGCCACGGATAATCATGTCATGAGGACCGTTTCCCCTTGCATATCCGAATTGGCGTAAAGCTAAAGAGGGATTGTAAGTGATGCCCCCTTTGATGCCAAGTAGTGGCACATTAGGGTACTCTCCACAAGGATCAATGATAGTAATGTCTCTTTGAAAGAAGTTGTTCCACCGGATATCTGAATGAGACAAAGACATAATCCTGCGAGACCATTGCATTCTTTGTTCATTTCTCAACACTGATCGGGGAAGATGAAATGTAAACCACCTAGCCAGTAGTGGTATACAGCGCATGAGAGTTCCTCGTTTCTTCATGGTACGAGTGTGTAGAGAATGTAGAATATCTCCCAGCAATGTTGGTACCGGGTTACGGGTTAGGAAAAGGTTGATGATGTGCACACTTATGAATTGGTCGGGATTAGGGAATAAAACCAACCCATAGATCAAAAGAGCCACAACCTCCTCAAAAGCTGGGTAACTTTTGTTTTCTAGTAGTAATCGAGCCTTTTCCATTAAGAACTTAGTAAGCAAACCCTTAACTCCACTCTTTGTTTCCCAATTGGACTCGATTTCTGACTTTCGCAAATGTAAAGCAGCAGCAATGGTTTCAGGTTTTGGAATCCTTTCTAAACCAGTGAAAGGTAATTGATTTCGAACAGGTAATCCAATTAGTTCAGAGAACTCTTCCAAAGTGGGTACTAACTGGTAATCAGAAAAGGTGAAGCAATGATGTTCGGGATCAAAGAACTGGAACAGGACCCGTATCATGTCTTCTTCAAATTTTGAGGTAACCAAATGGAGTAGGTGACCGTGCTTTTCGGTGAATTGAACATTCCTGGGGAATTCTGATACTAAGTTTTTCAGTTCAGATGGCACCGTTGAGATGTTGATTCGGATGTAATCTCTGGTGGCGGGAGCCATTACCTGCAATAACAAAGGTAAACTCTTTGATCCTTGAAATGATTAGTGAAAAAATGATATGCTTATGATGCTTATGATGTTATGATGTCAAACATGTGGCACACACAAACAAATCAAACAATAGCCTTAAGTTTAAAGGCTTGCACGAAGTCCATAGGTGATACCCTCCCCACTGAAGTTGAGTTGGTTAAAAGCTGTCCTAGAATAGTATTCAGGTTCTATGGTCCTTGGAGGTAACATCTCAATACGGCGCTCGGACGGCCGATCAAAATATTCCTCGAGGATAACTAACTTCGATCAACTTCAAAGCTAGCCACTTAATAGGCCACAAGTCAAGTTCAACTAAAAGATTCTAAGACAAATTAGTGTTTAATGACATTTCGGAAGCCTAATATACTCCTTGATCGTTTTCAAGGGACATCAGTATAAACCAAAGTATCGCACTAACGGTGACTACCAGATCAACCGTATCGGTACATGCCGTACAGTTTCCTTGGTCTATTGTCACATACTTAAGGTATCTCGAGATTCGGGTAGAATCCTTCACACAAGCAAAATACCCAAACAACCTTTTGAAAAATAGAGCAATCAAGTCAAACAATTGAAAACATCAGAGTGATCTATTCTCTAAAGGTAACCCCTTTTGAAAACATTTTGTTTTTAGAAAGTATCCCCAGCAGTGTCGCCAGTTCTGTCATGCACTCGGTTTTTTGCCATACCTCTCGTGGAGAGATACACGAACTGACTCTTTTTTGTTTTTGCTTTTGTATTTTTGAAAATCAGAGATTCGCCACCGACCTTTTATTTTATCCAATTAAGGAAAGGTTTATAAAAGAAACAGAAAAAAGACCTTTAAGAAATTCTGGGTAAGGGGGTAGGTTATACAAAGGGAAGGTGTTAGCGCCCTTTGTATCCATGGTTATCCATGGGCTCTTTAATTTGCTTAGCTCACTTGTTTTCAATTGCTTTTAAATGCTCTTATGTGGTTTCAAATACCTTTGTAAATTGACTTTGTAATGATCCTTGTGCGGATGTATACAAAGTGTTTTTATCTTTCAAAAGATGCTTTGGAAAAAAGAACGTTAACTTCGTAATGATCCTTGTTTGGATATATACAAAGTATTGTCTTTTTGAAAGTTTTATTTTGAAAAACAATGATATATGAGAGATTTGTTTGTTTTGATTTGAGCAAGCAAATTAGGAGGTCTACCCTGAGTTATAAGGTCTTTATCCTATTTCCTTTAAAAATCTATCCTTTCACCGGATATAAACAAAAGTTCAATTTTGCGTTTGAAATAATAGAATTTGATTTTGATTTTGAAAAGAATGAGAAAGGGATTACCCTAAGAGGTGCAAGTGTGATTGTGTTTGGATTCAGATATTTTATCTTTGAAGTTAGTGATCTAACGATTCAATTTTATCTTTGGCATACACGCAGTTTATATGTGCTAGAATTTAAAATGCGGAAATGTAAAATGCGGAAAGTAAATCTACGCTATTACATCGATTGTGCAGGAAATGTAAACTACGCTATTTACATGAATTTGACAACCTATACATTTATCTAGGAATTTAAATTGCAGAAAAATAAAAGAAATGTTTTTGGATTTTTTATGATTGATTTTAATTATAATTAATGCATGATTAATTAAATTAAAATGAGGAAAAGATGAAAATAAATTTAAACCTAAAAATTAAGTTCAAAATGCTTTTCAATTAATTTTAAAACAAAACTAATTTTTTTGGGATTTTTGAAATTGATTTGAAATTTATTAAGTTAATTAACACATAATTATATAAATAATTACACAAATAATTAAAACTTAAAGAGAAAATTATTCTAAATATTAACAAAATTAGTTTATAATATATAAACAATATTTAATATAAAGAACAAATTTTTTATGATTTTTGATTGGTTGAAAATAATTAAAAAGATAGATATATGCATATTATCTAATTAATTATACAAAATATTAAAATTATGAAGAAAAATAAAATATTTTTATATCAGAAAATAAAATATTATTTTAGAAACTTAAAAATATTTTTTGTGTATTTTTTGGATATTTAAAACTATTTTTAATTAATTTTGCAAGGAAATTAAAATAAAAATAGAAAAATAGAAAGTAAAATAATCAGGTGTGTGATGTTGATGAGTCCATGGTATGGACCACTTGTCTGGTGCGTTGGATGAAAAGTTGAGATGATCCAAGGGCTCAGATCATGAGGGAACATGATATGATGGTGGGGGACATGCGCTGAATTCAAGGAGAATTCAAACTTTCTGACTGGGACCCACAAGTGCACGCGTGGATGGAAGACTAGTTGACCAGCCAATGATAAGGAGCCACGCGAGCGGAGGGAAGATTCAGCTCTGACTGACGAACCACGCTTGGACGCGCGGTCATCTTCAACCTCCGTCACCTTCATTTTTTAACATAGATAGCGGCGGTTTTAAACCCCCTCTATTTTTACGATAAAAAACACCATTTTTGGTAGCTTCACAAACCTGCAAGAACAAACGTTAAGAAGAGTAACAAATGACCCAGATCCCCTAATTAGGGTGCTCTGAGTCCAATTATGGCATTAGTTTCACTGTTTGAGTGTTGTAGCCATGGGTTCGATGGAGTTGAAGTTTGAACATGCATGAGCACTTGTTAATGGCATGGGATGATTCTCACGTGGGAGCTAACATGTTAGGGCCCAGATCTACCCTATGGGACCTCATGAACTCATTAGAATGATTAGACTACATTGATATTGATTAAATGTATGAAAACGAAAATTAATTATGTATGAAAGTGAAGAGTACTATACACGTGTTATAACTCTTATAGGACCATATTATGAGTTCATTCTTACTCTATGCCACCTTAGGAGAAGATTGAAAGTGATAGTTTGTATTGATAATGATTGGAATATGGAAATTGAAAATTACAAAGTTATGGAATTTTGAGAGAATTTTGGTGAGTTTTCTTGCTATGCCTTGGCTATAATTTCGTGTGTGTCTTGTTGTTGAAGTATTCAGCTTCATTTATAAGCCAAGAGGTGCTTAGAAACTAAGCCAAGAAGCATTGATTGCCTTTGTTGAATTCTTGATTTTTAAATATTAAAATCTTTGAATTGTTGACCAAGTCTTGCTCCTCTTCACTTCTCTTGCCTTGTACTTCAATCTTCTGCAGAAAATTAAAGATTCTTTGATGACTCATGCTTAGAAACTAAGCTATGCATTATCCTTCCATTTTCCATTTTCATTTAATCTTAAAATAGGATAAAATTAAACCAAAAATGAATAAAAATGGTGTGGGCTTTTTCTTGGTCGTGGGAGGCCCATTATATCATGGTAAACATGTTTGAACTATGAAAACTTGGCCCCATTTGGAAAAAATACATTTTTGAGCAATGTTGGTTTAATGCATTTTCCCAAAATTTAGCCAACTTCAACAAGGTGTAAATCCCTCAATTTTTGTCATATGAAGGAGATCTTGAACTTTTTGGAAACCTAAAAGAGTCCTCTAACCAATGTATTTGGTCTCATGTCAAAATGATTTTTGATGCTCCTTGTGTATCCTTTTGAAAAAAGTGTCTTTTTGTTGACTTTGAAAATGACCTGTAATGTCTTGGTTCATATTTTTCAAATGGTGAACCTAATGACCATGGGACCAATTGCATTTGAAAGATAATTGAATTTCCTTCAAAATGAGCTTTGGTTTGAATTTTTTGGATTAAGGATGAGAGAGTTATGACCAGTCAAAGTTCAGTTGACTTTTTAGGAGAAAACCCTAATTTTGAATCTTAGGGTTTTGTTGATTTTTGACCTTTCCTTGATGAATTATGATCATCCAATGATCAAATTATGAATCCTTTGACAAAATATGGATGTTGACAAAAAATTTCATTTTTGACTGTCTGTTGACTTTTTTGGTCAAACGGGTCATCTGTTGACTATTTGAGCTGCTGACGGTGCGTCTGAGTGAATTGAAGTTTGAAAATTTTTATGATGGTACTTTGAGATGTATGGAGGTCCATGAAATCCATTTGAGGTCTCAAAAACTTGTTTCTCCTGAAAAAACAATAAACCCTAATCAGGGACTGTTTGTGTAGGAGACAGTTAAGCGTACCTGATTTTTGTGCAGTGCTGAGTCTCTGCTAATCATGTGATATTCAAAAGACTTCTAGGACAAAAATCTTGGAATTTTGAAATGCAAAATTTTGATTTGATTGATGGTACAAAACACGGAGAATTGTACTGTCAGCAGTTTGACTATCAACTGACTGTTCAGGCATTAATGTAGCAGTTAGAGTGAAAAATCAACAGTCAAAGTTAATTTTCTTTTTGTTGTTTTTGTTTTATGTGAAAGATGAAAGTTTATTTACATGACTTGTTAAAAAACACAGACATAATAAATAATTAATATTTACTGTACGCGAGCAAAATTACCGATAATAACCCTGAAAATCATTTAATGCACAGAAAAATAAATATTTGACTGGCAGAAAACACACAAAATATTATCTGAATAATTAAGCAACAATATGACAAATAGTACAACATTTAATACTGACAATACAAATATTACATACTATAATGAACAGTACGACGAGTAAACGGTACATTTAAGAAAATAAGAGATACGGCAAACTTTAAGAATGACGATTAATAACCCATGCTATGAACAACAAAAAATAGATGATCGGGTGTGTAACCATCGCAGGTCCACATTTTTCAGGACTATGCAGACAGAAGAAGGACATGATCACCGTAGCAATGGTGATGACCATAAGAAAACATGTTTCCATCCGCTTCGCCATTTTGCTGGGGAGGAAGAGAGAATGGATATGTAGTAGAAATTTGAGAAATGATTTAGAATTTGATGTGAGATTTTATGAAAAAAAATGAGAGGTATTTATAGAATGAAAAGAAGGATAGAGACGTTGGGGAATGAAGTGATTCCGTACAAAAGGAAAATTTGAGTGGAAGTAAGATTTGAAAGAAAGTGTATGATAGTGTTGGGAAAAAGAGAGATGTGTAGAATAAAGTTAAGATTTGATTTTTGAAAAAGAGATTTGAAAAGAGATTTTGAAAATAATGGAATATAGTACAAAAGTTAGTGGGAAACAAAAATTAATAATAATTTACTTGTTACCAGTACAGTCTGAATCCCGGACTCTGCGCCTGCAAAAGATTTAACTCTGTACCAATTGCGTTAGTACTACTTATCTGTAAATAAATATCAAATAAATAGCGTGTGTGAAGTAATAAACAGTAACTGGCGTTTGCGTAAGAATAAATTCAACAACAAGCCAAAATACTGTATAAGAAAAAATTCTAAAAAATCAAGTATTCATAAATCAGGATGTGAAAATCCAAGATTATATGAAACTCTTAATTTTTAGATTGAAGTTTTCTTGAAAAAAGATGCGGGCAAATTTTGGGGTATAACACATGTCATATCTGGTAGTGGCATTGCTGTAGATCCTTCTAAAGTAGATGTTGTGTTGCAATGGGAATCTCCGAAGTCAGCTACCGAGATTAGAAGTTTCTTGGGTTTGGCCGGTTACTACAGACGATTTATCGATGGTTTCTCTAAGTTGGCACTTCCGTTGACCCGGTTGACTTGTAATGGTAGAGCTTTTGTATGGGATACACAATGCGAAGAAAGTTTTATAGAGCTGAAGAAGAGATTGACGACGGCTCCAGTCTTGACATTACCTAATCCAGGAGAACCTTTTGTTGTGTTTTGCGATGCTTGTCTGATGGGGTCAGGTGGTGTACTCATGCAGAATAATAAGGTGGTTGCTTATGCTTCAAGGCAGTTGCGGGTACATGAAAAGAACTATCCTACGCATGATTTGGAACTCGCTGCTGTGGTGTTTGTGCTGAAAATTTGGAGACATTATTTGTATGGGTCTCGTTTTGAAGTGTTTAGTGACCACAAGAGCTTAAAGTATTTGTTCGATCAGAAAAAGTTGAATATGAGATAGCGAAGATGGTTAGAACTAGGGCTGGACAAGAATGTGTCAACCGACCAAAACCCGTCCGGCCCGATGGTTTTGCAAGGTAATGGGTCGGGTCGGTTCGGATTGACGGATAAGCGGATTGTGAATTAGGGTATAGGCGGTTTCAATCGGTCGGAATCGGTTCATTTTTTCAAGTCCGTCGGTGTCCGAAACCGACCGAACCAAGAATGCTAATATGGGCCTTCTAAATGCCCAGTATCATCTATCTCAGCCCAGTCCAAACAAATTGTATAAATTCTTCTACATCTCAATCTGAAACCCTAAAACTACAATGAGCCACCACACTCTTCTTCGTTTTCACCTGTAAGATCTCAAGCAAAAACCCTAAAACTACAATGCGCCGCCGCACTCTTCTTCGTTTTCACCTGTAAGACCTTCTTGTTTTGTATCTTTCATAGTTCCCCCATGAATTCATTCTTATCTAACTAACTAGCTTCTTTGTCTCTTTCACAGCGTGTGTTTCTTTATCTTCATCCCTTTTCTCTCCTCTATTTGAATCGATTCAAGGCTACAACATAGAGGATTTCATCTCAGTAGATCAAAAGGTTTGTATTTTGTGATTATATTTAAAACATATATTAAAGCTGTGTTGCTAATGGTTGTAATTTGTCTGATTATTTGTTAAAATGATTAGGATTTGAGTGTTTTAGACTGCAATGTTTCAGTATTGTTTTCCTCATGTTTTAAATGTTAATTTTATGTTGTAGTGAGAATTTGGAGTAAATTAGGGTTGAAGTTGGATATGACTCAGTTGCTGAAGGTGAAGACTATGTTCTTGAAAGTATAAGGTGCTAGGTAAGTTAATTTATTTGCTAGGACTATTGCATTTTTTCACTTTTGAATGATCTGCTTGTCATGTAAGGACAATAGTTGCAACATTAGGAGTGAACAAGATGCTACTATATGAGTTTGATTTGTTAACATGGAATGTTGTTTTTGATTAAATGGTGTATTGACTATTTTACTTCTTTGGTTTGTTTTGTAAACTGCTAATACCTCGTAATTCCTGGTTTGTTCTGTAAATAACTTATATAAAGTAGTTTTATAACAGGTGAAATGTGTCTCATGAAAGAAAGGAGATTCAACCATTACAACATTTTTGGCCATGAGAAAATCATTATCAAGGTATATGTCCAGGGTTTTAATTTTCTTGTCATATTATTTGTTAATGCTTGTTGTTAATCTATAAGATACTTGTTAGGCAACCAAGTGGAATTGAAAAACAAAGGTAATCTCTGTCTTTGATTGCAACAAGTTTAAGGACTGTTTTGCTAAAGTGTTTATTTGCAAGAATGTTCATATTTATTTTCTTAAGGAAATTTGCAGATGGGTATTCTAAGGAAGATGTAATCAATGTATCAAAAATTGAATTTTTAAGTAAGTAACCATTGACCAATATTCTTTTAATTGATAAGTTTATATAAATAGGATGATGAATTTACTGTTTTTTTAAAATCTTTTGTTTTATGTTTCAGGTGTTGTAAGTAGATCAGATGAAGATGGATTATCTATCAATAATCTTGGAGGAGAAACCATGAAATTTATGTTGCCTGTGTCTGCTTAAAGAGTTTTATTTGGATTAATATTCTATTATTCTCTTAATTCATTTTAATATGGATTTGTATAAATAGCTGCTTTAATTGCATATGATGTATTTTAATAAGAAACAAATATGTTCTGTATTTATCTTGGACAAAAGCAGCCAAAATTTGTAGGCTAAAAAATTGATCAATATTTAATTAATATTTTGAATCATATAATCAATTTTTTAAATTAAAAATAACTTAATTATTGGCCCAATTTAATGGACTATATATTTTGGCTAAATGAAATTTATAATTTGGACATAATTTTCTAACGCGATTAATTATCATTCCTAATTTTTTTGTCGTCTGCTAACAAGAATTTAAAAAGAAGAAAAAAATATTAAAAAATTGTAAATTTGGTCCAATCCGAATTAAACCGGGTTCCTTATCCGACCCGTTTCAACCCGAACCGAAAAAAACCGAGGACATATCCGGTCGGAATTTGGGTCTGGTTATTACACCCGAGGGTTGGTTCGGTTCAGTGGTTTGGGCCCGAACCCGAACCGAACCGAACCGATGTCCACCCCTAGTTAGAACTATTGAAGGATTATGATTTTGGTCTGAATTATCACCCAGGTAAGGCTAATGTAGTGGCAGATGCGTTGAGTCGGAAAACCTTGCATATGTCAGCAATGATGGTTAGAGAATTGGAATTAATTGAACAATTCAGAGATATGAGTCTTGTTTGTGAAACGACGCCGGAGAGTGTTATGCTAGGGATGTTGAAGATTAATAATGAATTCCTGGATCAGATCAAGGCAACACAGAAGTTAGATGTGAAATTGGTAGATTCGATGGTTGGAATTGATCAGTTTGGGAATAATAATTTTATTGAATGCGCACGGTGTGTTGAGATTCCGCGATCGGATTTGTATTCCTGATGATGTAGAGCTGAAAAGACTAATTCTTGAAGAAGGTCATAGAAGTAAACTGAGCATTCATCCGGGAGCTACTAAAATGTATCAAGACTTAAAGAAATTGTTTTGGTGGCCTGGGATGAAGCGTGATATTGCGCAGTTTGTATATGCATGTTTAACTTGTCAGAAGTCGAAAGTTGAGCATCAGAAGCCTGCAGGGTTGATGCAACCGTTAGAATATCCCGAATGGAAGTGGGATAGCATTTTGATGGATTTTATAACGGGATTGCCTAATACTGTACGAGGACATAATTCCATTTGGGTGATTGTTGATAGGCTTACGAAGTCGGCTCATTTTATACCTATTGACATCAGTTTTCCTATGCCGAAGCTCGCAGATATTTATACTAATGTGATTGTTAAGCTGCATGGTGTTCCATTGTGTATTGTGTCGGATAGAGATCCGAGGTTCACATCTGATTTTTGGCAGAGTTTGCAAGAAGCGTTGGGCTCTAAGTTAAGATTGAGTTCGGCGTATCATCCTCAAACAGATGGTCAGACTGAGAGGACTAATCAATCATTGGAAGATTTACTGCGAGCATGTGTTCTTGAAGAGAGAGGTTCGTGGGACACTTGTCTTCCATTGATAGAATTCACATATAATACTGCTAGTAGCTCAATTGGTAGCAGGAATTGCTATGAATATGTACTTAACCCCTAGGTACATGGTTTGATTCCTGCGGGAGGCAAAAACAATATTTCCTGGGCAGCCGATAAGCGGACCTAGGGGGGATTATTGATTAAGCCGGTAACATGCTCGGTTGGCCGACACGGTTGATGCGTGCAGCGGATATCGGGGTGTTACAGCACCTTTTGAGCAGGAAAGGTTACTTATAGAGTGGCTTTACCGCCAAATCTTTCGAATTTGCATGATGTGTTCCACGTGTCACAACTTCGGAAGTATGTTCCAGATTCATCCCATGAGATTCGTATGGATGATGTGCAAGTGCGGGATAATCTGACCATGGAAACAAAGTCGGTACGTATTGCTGATCGCGAGATGAAGATTCTACGAGGAAAGGAGATTACGTTGGTGAAAGTTGTCTGGTTAGGAACTGTTGGAGAAAGCATGACATGGGAGTTGGAGAGCAAAATGCGAGACTCCTATCCCGAGCTGTTTGAACCAGGTAAATTTTCGAGGACGAAAATATTCTAAGTGGGAGAGAGTTGTAACACCCATATTTAATTAAATATTTTAATTAAATATTATAATGTATTTTTCCGATTAATTCTTGGTTATGTCAAAATTATAGTTTAAGTCGTTAAGTTAATAGTCGGGTAAAATTAGTCGGGAGAAAAATAATATTAAAATATATTATTAGTTTTAGAATTATTAATTAAATTGGTGGAATTAAGTATAGAGGTGAAATAGCATTTTTAGATGTAATAGATAGTGGACCCAATATAAGCTTGAGGGGCCCATTTACTATTTTATTAGTTTTGGTGAACTAGAAGAAAAGTAGTAACATTAGAAACAAAAGCCATCACGTACAGTAGAGAGGAGGAAAAATCAAATTGGGAACAAGGGTTGCTGGCAGTGTCTAATTGCAGTCCAAAGGTTGCGAATTTTTGATTAATTTTCGAACTCTCTTCAATCCAAAGGTAAGGGTGGGGTTCTAACTCTATAATCGGGTTTATGATGATTGATATATGGGGATTGATTGTATAAAAATTGGTTGTGTAATTGCTGTTGAGAAATTGGTTGATTTATTGTCTGTGTTGCCTGATTGAAACTGTAGCATAAATGTTTTTCTTTCAAAACTCTAATGTGATATATGTCTGAAGTTGTGCAGATTTAGGGTAGTGTAGCGGCATAACAAATTGATTATGCATACTGTAGCGTTGTATTGGAAAATAATTGGAATACTACATATTGTAGTGTCATCCGTAGCAGCACATTTGTTAAACCAAAAAAATATATTTCAAGTCTATAATATTTTCATGAGTATGGATAATACTAAATAGTGATAATTTAATATTATTTATATTATATTTTAGGAGTTTTGAGTTAGAGATAATATTTGAACTATTTAGTTAATTTAAGTTAATTTCAATTTTGTTAGAGGTTTCAATAGAGTTATTAGAGTTGTCAATAGAGTTGTCAGAGTTGTGTTGGGTTATTAAGAATCATAATTTTAATTATTTTGTGTCACTCTGACATACTTAGAGTCGTTAGTAGAGCAATTTGGTGTTGCCGAGTAATAATACATCCTTACTAAATTGTTGATAATTTTAGTTATAATATGATTATTGAAATTAATTAAGTAGTCTAACTAAATTACAATATATATATATATATTTAGTAGAGTTTTAAGTAAATTAAGTAGTCCAATTTAGTCAAAATAGTAGAGTAGTTTAATAATTAGTTGATATTAGTAATGAAAATTTAGCAGAAGATAGCAGGACAATGTAATATTGCTAGCAGACTGATATCTAGCCTCAACTAGAAATTAACAGTAGATGGTGAAGACTAGTGATCGGTCACCATTTCTAGTAAGTTTTGTCTTTCATCCGGCACAAATTTATCATCTCGGTAACACATTCGGTTGTTTTATTGCTTTTTAAGTTAAGTTTATCGTATTTACTAATTTGTAGTATTGCATTGCAGTTGGTTTAAAGTTTATGTCAAAAGATCTTCTTTATGCCTTTGTTTGGTAGTGTTAGTGTTTTGGCCAGGTTGATGCATGTGAAAATAGGAACTTGTGGCGCACACGAGTGGATGAAAAGAAGCCGGGAAAGCTGATTTCAGAGGACAACACGGGCACCCGTGTGTAGCAACACGGCCCGTGTTGAAATGTGGCTGGAAACGCAATTTTGGAGCTGAAACAGAGCATCTGCACGGGCACCCGTGTTCACAGACACGGACCGTGTGGAAAAGTGGCCAGAAACAATTTTTTGAATCAAGAGGCAGACGAACAACACGGGCACCCGTGTGCAGCAACACGGCCCGTGTTGATGATGCGTGCTGATTATATGTTTCTATGTTTTCTTGCTCCAATGTGATCATTAAGGGTATTTTTGGTATTTGACTTCAACCTGAATAGAAGAGAGATTATAACAACAACTTTAGGGCAAGAGAGAAGGGACGTTTGGACAGATTAGAGAAAAGAATACAAGAGAAGATTGGAGAAAGCAAGGGTTTGGGAGAGAGGAAGATCTTCATGAACGGAAGCAATTGAAGATTCAATATCCTCCAGTTTCTTGTAATGTCTTTATTCATTATTATGTTTTCTTTGAATACTATGAGTAGCTAAACCCCCCAATGCTAGGGGGTGGCTCTGATTTAACTTTGTAATGACTCTGAGTTTGCAATTGCAATAACAATCATGTTTTTAATTGTTGATTTATTCTCTTGATGTTTCTAATGCTTTTCCTTTCGGACAAATTGGAATTGATCTATGATTATCATTTATGCGGACCACCATTGATAATGCTTTCATGAGAATATGCTATAATAGATATTACCTAGGACTAGGAATACCTTATAGCAACCGGGTATTCTTGATAACTAATTGCTTGATTTCATCATAAATTTCTAAGGACTTAGGGTTTAGGATGAAGGATCAAAGGTTTTTTCACTAAGGACTTAGGATCAAACAACCTTAAGAACCGGTAATTGATTATTGAAAATAAGTTGTCGCAATAGAAATTTCAGAGTTGTTACATTGTCAATCATCCATTATCCCTAGCATGTTACTCATATTTGTTACAAAATCAATTTCATTTACTGCTTATTCTATTTTTCGTTAAGTTATAATTACCAAACAAAACCCCATTGAAGTTTTTGTTTAATTGAACCTTGAATTGAACTCATTATTCCTGCGCACTCCCTGAGATCGACATTCGGGGAATTTTCCCTATTATTACAAGAGGCAAAATAGTACACTTGCTATTTTACCGATCAACTAGTATAGTAGAGTAAATAAAAAAAAATGTATTAGTAGAACAAAATTGACAAAAATTTTGTAGTTAAGTAGTAATAGGGCAGGAAACAAAACAGTCCAAAAATTAGACAGTTAGCCGAATTAAGCGGTATTTTTAGTTGTCCAAAATTTGATGAAATTTTACAGGGAAGTTCGTGAATACGAGTAGTTAATTAATGTTGGTTGTTTCGTTGAATTCTATACTGAATGCTGAAATTGCAGGTACTGTTGAAATAAGTTGTTTTTGTCCTAAAATGGACAATTTTTGAGTTGTAGGCTTAAATGGCCAAAGTTGAAAGTTGAAGTTGATTACGTTGTCATGAATTGAATTGTTATTGATGTTGTTTTGTATACCATTCATATCAAGTTGCATAACTTGCATTTTTCTAAGTTGGAGTGTATGCTCACCACGTTGGCCTGGATTGGCAAAGTTGAAAGTTGAAGGCTTATGCCTTAATTGAATGCCTCGATAACCTGGCATGATTTTAAGTTGGGAGCTTTACTCCGATGGATCCACATGCATGTGCATAGTCGAGTCTTATTTTGAGTTGCATTATAAAGTTGTTGCTATTGATTATGTTGTTTTGTTGATTGTTATGTTGTGGTTGTTGGAACGGTGAATATTGTATGATTCTTTATCTAATATATTGATTATCATACTCTCGCTTATATTTTTCGATATCTCACCCTTTCTATTTGTTTTCGCCGTTGCCTTTATATTGGTAACGTGCAGGTAACGAGGAGTAAAGAATTTAGTAGCTTTTTAGTGTCATCGCTCTGATACGTAGCACTCGGGGGGAAATGAACGCTTGTTTTGATTTTTGTTATTTCCTTTAGTTGAATTAAAGTTATTGTTTGGATAAGTTGTTGGTGAATTTTCAGTTGTTTAAAAGATGCTATGCTTATTTTGTTGAATATCCGCTGCATTTATTTTATTGAAGACGAATCATTAGAGACTAATGTGTTCCTAAGTCTTTCTAATTAGTATGTGCTATGTATCTGTTGCAATTAAGTTATTTTACTATTGTCTATATGTTGTGACGATGTAATACCTCAAGTTTTAAGTTGAAATTTTGGCACTCTGAATTATATAAACGTTGGGTAGATTTGGGGTGTTACATGATCAAGTTGTGATCAGTATACTCTAGAAGACTTAGAGGGTATCTAAGTGGAAAACCATTGTAATCAGATTGATTAGTGGATTAAATCGTCAGTTGACGTAAATCATTCTAAGGGGGTGGACTGGAGTAGTTTCGTTAACAACGAACCAGGATAAAAATAATTGTGTTCATTGTTTTTATCTTAAGAGTTTTTAAAGTCACACTTATTCAAATCCCCCTTTTCTAAGTGTTTTTATATCCTTCAATTGGCATCAGAGTGCCGGTTCTAGGTGCAAGCACTTTACCGTGTTAGAAAAAGATTCAGGGAGAAAAACACTAAGTCAATATGGTTGATCCATCAACAGCTGCATCAACTGCTACACCTGTTTCTAATGATCAAAACAACAATGGAAATGGAAATGGATATTCTAGACCACCAGTATTTGATGGTGAAAACTTTGAATACTTGAAAGATAGATTTGAAAGTTACTTTCTTGGTCTAGATTGTGACTTCTGGGATCTACTTGTGGATGGTTACAGACATCCTGTAAATGCTAGTGGAGTAAATATGTCAAGACAAGAAATGAGTGATGATCAAAAGAAACAATTCAAAAATCATCACAAGTCAAGGACTATTCTTCTGAATGCTATTTCTCATGCTGAATATGAGAAGATATCAAACAGAGAAACTGCCCATGACATCTTTGAATCCTTGAAGATGACTCATGAAGGGAATGCCCAAGTCAAGGAGACAAAAGCTCTTGCTTTAATCTAGAAGTACGAAGCTTTCAAGATGGAGGAAGATGAAAACATTGAAGCAATGTTCTCAAGATTCCAAACTCTGACTGCTGGATTAAGAGTGCTTGACAAGGGATATACAAAGGCTGATCATGTCAAGAAGATCATCAGAAGCCTGCCCAGAAGATGGGGCCCAATGGTGACTGCATTCAAGATTGCTAAGAATCTGAATGAAGTCTCTCTTGAAGAGCTGATCAGTGCCCTGAGGAGTCATGAAATAGAGCTGGATGCAAATGAGCCTCAAAAGAAAGGTAAGTCTATTGCATTAAAATCTAATAATAAAAAATGCACTAACGCTTTTCAGGCTGAAGAAGAAGATTCTGAAGAGTCAGGATCAGAAGAAGAAGAAGATGAACTATCCATGATCTCTAGAAGGGTAAACCAACTCTGGAAAAGTAAACAAAGGAAGTTCAAGAACTTCAGAAGTTCCAAAAGGCCTGAAAGAGGAGAATCTTCTGGACTCAGAAGATCTGACAAAAAGAAGGTCACGTGCTTTGAATGCAATGAGCCAGGTCATTATACGAACGAGTGTCCAAAGCTTCAGAGGGAAAAGCCCAAGAAGAAGTTTCAAAAGAAGAAAGGCCTTATGGCAACTTGGGATGATTCAGATTCATCAGAATCAGAATCAGACTCTGAAGACGAGCAGGCAAAGATTGCGCTCATGGCCGTTGTTGATGATGGATCAGAATCTACATCAGAATCAGACTCAGACTCTGAAGAGGTATTTTCTGAACTTTCTAGAGATGAGCTAGTTTCCAGCTTAACTGAAATTCTGGAAATCAAGGCTAAGCTTAGTATCAAATACAAAAAGCTGAGAAATCTCTTTGCATCTGAAACTAAGAAGCTTGAATTAGAAAATTCTGAACTTAAAGAAAAAGTTTTAAAATTATCCAAAGATGTTGAATCATCTTCTAGTTCAGAAAATTCTATTCCAAGCATGAACAATATTCTTAAGGAATATGACTTGAGTTTCAGAAAATTTATATCTAGAGGTATTGGAAGAAGTCAACTTGCCTCTATGATATATGCAGTTAGAGGAAACAAGAGAGTTGGCATAGGCTATGAGGGTGAAACCCCATACAAACTTGAATCTTTGGATGATATGAAAATCATATACAAGCCCTTGTATGATCAATTCAAGTATGGCCACTCCCATGATATTAGGCTCACATCACATGCTAAAAGTTTCCACATTACACACACTAAGAAGCATGTGACACAAACTAGAAAATATCATGTTGCTCAGAATAGGGAATATCATGCTGTATCGCCTGTTAATTTTCATGCTAAACCCAAGTTCAATCAGAACTTGAGGAGAACTAACAAGAAAGGACCCAAGAAATTGTGGGTACCTAAGGAAAAGATTATCCCTGTTGCAGATATCCTTGGCAGCAAAGAAGACAAAGGAAAACATGTCATGGTACCTGGACTCTGGGTGCTCGTGGCACATGACGGGAAAAAGGTCTATGTTCCAAGACCTGGTGCTTAAATCTGCTGGAGAAGTTAAGTTTAGAGGGAATCAGAAGGGCAAGATCATTGGCTCTAGGACCATAAGTATTGGTAACTCTCCTTCCATAACTAATGTTCTGCTAGTAGATGGATTAGCTCATAACTTATTGTCCATAAGTCAATTAAGTGACAATGGTTATGACATAATCTTTAATCAAAAGTCTTGTAAAGCTATTAGTCAGAAGGATGGCTCAATCCTATTTACAGGCAAGAGAAAGAACAACATTTACAAGATTGATCTTCAAGATCTTAAGAATCAGAAGGTCACTTGCCTTATGTCTGTTAGTGAAGAGCAATGGGTCTGGCACAGAAGATTAGGCCATGCTAGTTTGAGAAAGATTTCTCAGATTAACAAACTTAATCTGGTCAGAGGACTCCCTAATCTGGAATATAAATCAGATGCTCTTTGCGAAGCATGTCAGAAAGGGAAGTTTTCCAAACCTGCATTCAAGTCTAAGAATGTTCTCTCTTCCTCTAGGCCGCTAAAACTTCTGCAAATTGATCTGTTTGGCCCAGTCAAAACATCATCTGTCAGAGGGAAGAAATATGGATTAGTCATCGTAGACGACTATAGCAGATGGACTTGGGTAAAGTTCTTGAAACACAAGGATGAGTCTCATACAGTGTTCTTTGACTTCTGCACTCAGATCCAATCTGAGAAAGAGTGTAAAATCATAAAGGACAGAAGTGATCATGGTGGCGAATTTGAGAACAGATTCTTTGAGATTTATTTCAAAGAAAATGGTATTGCCCATGATTTCTCTTGCCCTAGAACTCCACGGCAAAATGGAGTTGTAGAGCGGAAGAATAGGACTCTACAAGAAATGGCCAGAACCATGATCAATGAAACCAATATGGCTAAGCATTTCTGGGCAAAAGCAATAAACACTGCATGTTATATTCTAAATAGAATCTCCATAAGACCTATTCTTAATAAGACTCCTTATGAATTGTGGAAGAACAGAAAGCCCAACATTTCTTATTTCCATCCTTTTGGATGTATATGTTATATTCTGAACACTAAAGATCATCTGCATAAGTTTGATTCTAAGGCACAGAAGTGTTTCCTTCTTGGATATTCTGAACGCTCAAAAGGCTACAGAGTATACAATACTGAAACATTGATTGTTGAAGAATCAATCAATATCAGATTTGATGTTAAGCTTGGTCTTGAAAAGCCAAAGCAGTTTGAGAATTTTGCAGATATAGAAATCTCTAATTCAGACTCTGAAGAACCCATAAGCAAAGTGTAGCAACCTGCCCTAAAAATAAGCTTTTAGAGTCGCCACCTATTCTACCAGGGCGAATAGGAAACCCTACGCAATATAAAGATCTAGGTAAGATTATTATAATCAGGTCAAGGGAAGGTGTTAGGCACCCTTAACCCTTTCCTAAGGTTTTGTGTTTAAGGCAAAGGTTTTTATGGCTAAAATTACTAAGGTTAATAGCTAAAGAAGTGAATAGGCCGAAAAGTGAGATTTGAACGAATTGAGGTTTTGAGGAAGGGGACTCGCCTTGTTGCCAAGTGCCTACGTACCTTCTTATGGAGGATCAGAATCTACGTAGTTCGGGGCAGGGTTGTATGCCTTAGATTAATATGAGGTTGTTTGAAGGTACTTTGAGTTAATTTATCGTAGTTTTGAAATGCGAAGTTCACAAGGTATTTTGAATTACCTTATCGTAGTTTTGAAAGTCGCAGTATTGAAGAGATGAGTTTTGAGTGTTTTAAGTGGCGTACAACCCTGGTTTAATATGTTACCGTTAGTTGCGATGATCAATAGGTTTGATCACCATAGTTAACGGATTGAAGGAAGGATTGCTAACCATTATAACCGATAGATTCGATCGTCACGAATAGCAAATGAATGTGTTTTAAATAATTTAAATTTATTGTTATCCCTCATAATCAATAGGTTTGATTATTATACGATAACGAATTCAGTATGCTAATCATCGTAACCAATAGATTTGGTTAAAACCATTTAGCGAAAATAAATGTATTTTTATTATTGGATTTGATTAATTAAATTAATCGATTATTAACCATTGTGACTGATAGATTCGGTCGAAACGAATAATAAATTAAATTCTAATATCTTGGCCAAATGGCCAGTGGGATTGGGCAAACCCTAATACGAGGAAAATCTTGTAAAAATTAAAGTGGCAATACTGGGGTTCGAACCCCCTTTCTTTAAGATAAAGCTTTGCTGCCCTTGCCATGTGAACCAACACAGTTATTCATTAATAAGTTGACTCAAATAAAATAAATATAAAGACATATGGATAAATGGGAAAGTCAAACAACTCAGGCGCTGGGGCCCAGCCGGTGGAGTGAGCCAATGAGGAGGAGAGATGGAATGTCTGAAAGTTTGACTAGCGAATGGGATTCTTGCCCGCGTGGATAAAGAGGAAAAGCCCTTTTTTTTTACTGCCCAATCCTGTTCACTAAAAACGCCACGCCAGCGTCCCTAAAATCAGAGATAAAAAACAACCACCAGAACAGTACTTCCGGTCACCCCTTCCGATGAGCATCAACACCCCAACTTGCAAAAGAGCATCAAAATCAAAGAACCAATAACCCAGATTAGCTAAATAGGCCCTTGCGATCACGATGGTGGTGGTGGTTTGGCCTGAAACGGCCTGTACACATAGGAACGAAGCTCCTTCAAATTTTTGCCCTAACAATGGCAGGTCACGCTGCAGCCCGTATAAGCTTCATGCGATCATTCCAAACTGTGCTATGGACTCTCAGGAACACATTAGAAAGGTTAGTTGAGACAAAAACACGCTGGAATTTGAAACACGAAAATTTACCATATGAGGTGATCGGAGCTCGCGGTGCATGAGTTCTCAGAGGTGTTTTGCAATGGTTCTGGACCTGTACCTACTTAATGATACCCCAGGAGTACCCTGATGTGATTGGAACGGATTGAAGAAGGCCCCAAGTGAAAACTCGATGGTGTAATTTTGTATGAAAAATTTGAATGGTAAGCTCTAGTCTCTTGGCCGCCTCCTCCCTTTCTTTACGTCTGCAATCCTCCTTTATATATGGGAGCCTCAATTAGGTTAACATCTTTGGGCTCACTCCTCGTAATTTGCAAGATTCACCTTTTATTTATTCTCCATTGAATTTTGATTAAAAAACTTGCTAAATTGGTATCAAATCCCTCCAATCATCTCATGAATGAAATTGGATTATATATTTGATATATTAAATCATTGAGACTAATTGAAAAATCAAATCTTCGATTTAAAACAAATTATTCCCTTTTTATATGATTTATCAATATTTAAATGAATTAAAATTCAAATAAATAAAAATAAATATTATAAAAAATAAAATAATTATTTTAAGAGTCATCATAAGGCCCATGGACATGTTTTGGAGTCCCAAAGTTAAGCCCAAAGGTTCGAGACCCAAAATTCTCCACTTTGCCTTTTGTGTATTTTCTCCAAATCTCCCAACTTATACCCCTTGTATCTCTCTCAATTTTGATCCTATAATGGTGTTTTAGGACTTTTTAGAAAGATTAAAGAGTCCTCTAAACACTCCTTTTGGTTTCATCTCCATTGGAGCTTCCATGCTCAAGTTGTGAGCTTTGACCCAAAAGGTGTTTTTGTTGACTTTTTGGAGGACCTATAATCTCTTTGACCATATCTTCAAAATGATGCCTTTTTGGCCTTGGCTTGTGAGATACAAAGTTGTAGAGAATTCAATTTCCTTCAAAATAGGCTTTGGTTGGGAAATTTTTGATACTCCACGTGAAAGTTATGGCCAGTCAAAGTTGAGTTGACTTTCTCCTATAAAAACCCTAATTTGAACCTTTTGAATTTGTTCATTTCTGAGTTTTTATTAATGAATCATGATCAACTTTTGATCAAATGATGGATATAACTTCAAATACTTGATGTTGAAAAAAGTCTTGAAGTTTGACTGTACTTTGACCATAGTTGACTTTTTAGATCAAGCTAGTCGACTGTGGATCATCTGAGCCATTGAGTGAGCAATCCTTGGAATTGAAGCTTGACTTTTGACATGGAGATGCTTTGAGACATATGAGATACCTTGCGATCCATTGGAATTCTTAGAGATTCAAACTCCTTTGATAAAATGCAAACCCTAGTTTTGAATAGGATAGAGTGACTTGAGAAAACCATTGAACCTTGAGTCATTGAAGATGAAATGAGGAGGGCAAATTTTGGGGTATGACAGCTGCCCTGTTCAATCTTCTTAAACCTGAAGAGTCAGATAGGCACGTCTGCCTATCGTAATCTAAAGGTAGAAGATGATTGAACATTGAAATGCCCTGAAATTTGCACTAGTTGGGAATAAATTCCGTGGGAGATGGGCTTAAAGATGCCATCCAAGGTAAATACCCCTCTTTCAGAATGTGAAGCAGATGCTTTTTGAAAGGAACCACGTGTTTCGATTGTAGCATGGCCTGAAAAGGCAACCTTAATTTTATGCAATGTCATGATGCATGTGATGTATGATGCACCGAGCTTCTCAAAATAAATGAGAGCAATGTATGTATATGCATTATGTATGAATGAGGTATGCAATTGAATGATGCATGACTGTTAGTTATGTTAGTTGAAGTATGTTAGTAACTTTGGAAAAGAAAAATACAACCCTTGCTTGTTATTGATGAAGTTTTGGAGAAGATCACTGCCGAGGGACTAACGTGATGAATAACCCAATTGAGAAACCCTTTGAAAAACCCTGTTGTAACCCTTTGTAAAACCCTTTGTAGTCTTGGAGAAGAACACTGCCGAGGGAATAACGTGATGAATAAACGTAGCTATTAATAGCGACGACTCGCAGTTTGTTTTGTAGAAGATAGTTAACTTGCTATAGTGCTAGCAAGCTTTCGCAGTTTGTGAAACCCCACTTACTATAGTTCTAGTAAGTTTTCGTAGTTTGTGTAACCCAAAAAGGATCATTTGCTATAGCTCTAGCAAGCTCACCTGCACCAATAGGAATCACTTGCCCTGGTTCGGACGAGTTTACCTGCACCAATAGGAGTCACTTGCCCTAGTTCGGACAAGTTTACCTGCACCAATAGGAGTCACATGTCCTTGTTCGGACAAGCTTACCTGCACAAATATGAGTCACTTGACCTTGTTCGGACAAGCTTACCTGCACCAATAGGAGTCACTTGCCCTAGTTCGGACAAGCTTACCTGCACCAATAGGAGTCACTTGCCCTGGTTCGGACAAGCTTACCTGCACCAATAAGAGTCATTTGCCCTTGTTCGGACAAGCTTACCTACACCAATAGGAGTCAATTGCCCTGGTTCGGACAAGCTTACCTACACTAATAGGAGTCACTTGCCCTTGTTCGGACAAACTTACGTGCACCAATAGGAGTCACTTGCCCTGGTTCGGACAAGCTTACCTGCACCAATAGGAGTCACTTGCCCTGGTTCGGACAAGCTTACCTGCACCAATTGGAGTCACTTGCCCTGGTTCGGACAAGCTTACCTGCACCAATAGGAGCCACTTGCCCTGGTTCAGACAAGCTTACCTGCACCAATAGGAGTCACTTGCCCTGGTTCGGACAAGCTTACCTGCACCAATAGGAGTCACTTGCCATGGTTCGGACAAGCTTACCCGCACCAATAGGAATTATTTGCTATAGTTCTAGCAAACTTACTTGCATCAATAGGGGTCACTTGCCATGGTTCTGACAAGCTTACCTGCACCAATAGGAATTATTTGCTATAGTTCTAGCAAACTTACCTGCACCAATAAGGATCACTTGCCATGGTTCTGACAAGCTTACTTGCACCAATAGGAATTTTTTGCTATAGTTCTAGCAAACTTACCTGCACCAAAAAGATCCACTTGCTATAGTGCTAGCAAGTTTATCCGCATAAAGTCCTTGACGGTATCTTGTAGATGTATGAAGATGATGCTCGCGAATCGAGGGTCGGAAAGAAAACGATATGTTTAGGAACTCACAACTCGAGGGTCGGACATTCACGACTCGAGGTTCGTAAAACAAACCAATCACAACACGAGGGTTTGGAACTCACGACTCGAGGGTCAGAAAACAAACCAATCACAACACGAGGGTTGGGAGCTCACGACTCGAGGGTCGGAAAATAAACCAATCACAACACGGGGGTTGGAAACTCACGACTCGAGGGTCGGAAAACAAACCAATCCAACACGGGGGTTGGAAACTCGCGACACGAGGGTCGGAAAACAAACCAATCACAACACAAGGGTTGGAAACTCACGACTCGAGGGTCGGAAAACAAACCAATCACAACACGAGGGTTGGAAACTAGGCTTTTTGTAGTATGTGAATGCACTAGATGATATGCATATGCTAATGCGTATGTATGTATGCTGATGCTGATGTCAATCCCAAGATTTTATCTCCTTATTGAACCTGTTTAAACCATATTTGCCCCTATACCACGACTATGCTTATGCCGGCTTGGTAATGTTTATGTATGTGGATAATGCTTAAGCTTATGTATATGTTGATTGATGTAACGAGTGGAACGAAATAAAATCTTCTATAAGACTACCTGAAAAGGTTTCTGGGATGGATATGAAAATTTGTCTTAAAGAAGACTACCTGGAGAGGTTCTTAGAAAGGATAAAATTTGTCTTAAAGAAGACTACCTGAAAAGGTTTTTAGCAAAGGATAAGGAATATCTTAAAGAAGACTACCTGGAAAGGCTGAAAGATGTCTTTAAAAGACTACCTAAAAAGGTTCTTGGAAGAGACAATGAATGTCTTAGAAAAGACTACCTAGAAAGGTTCTTAGAAAAAGAATGTCTTAAAGAAGACCACCCGGAGAGGTTCCTAGAAAGGATGACAATTTGTCTTAGATAAGACTGCCTGAAGAGGTTCCTAGAAAGGATCGTAAGAATTGTCCTAAAGAAGACTACCTAAAAAGGGTGTGGTGTAATGTATCAACCAATTTATGTAATGCATGATTTATATGTATTGGCATGATGCTCCAATGATAGGTTGTTGATAACCAAAGCGTATATAGCTCGCTGGAGTTGTAGGTTTGTTTGATAAGGTGGGGTGTGATGCTAGCGCGACTTCCCAATCCCTTATGTCGTGCGCCTTGCCCCAATTTGACCCTTTGAATTACTCCACGCCTTTGAATTTTCGAAGACCTCCATGTCTTTCACCTTTTGCAATTCGCACCTTTAACCTTTTCGAGGTTCTCCACACCTTTAACCTTTTGAGGTTCTCCACACCTTTAACCCTTTGAGTTGTTTACCTTATGGATTTGATATCCAATGCCCCAATGTTTAGTGGCAAAGATGCCTATGATCTCCAAGCCATGAAGGAAGTGCCCCGAGAAATAACCTTGTCATATGCTTCGACGTTTAGATTGAAGGGTATGCTCTTGATCTCCAGGATATGGAGGGCTATCCATAGTGTTCTATCCTTTTGAATTTGAATTCTTCCCATGTTTGACATGCCCCTGTTTTGTTATTGCTTCGAGATGTAACCCGAGTCGATTGAACCTTAGGAAGAATGCACCTAGTTAACAGGATCTTTGATTGCATGCCCCTGAATCTTTGAAACTTTGCCCATGTTTAAGAGAACCCTCTGGATGTGGTTCCCCCATTCCAGAGTCTTTATTAGAAATGATCGCCTTTGATTAACCAGTTTCGAGATATCCTTGAGTGCTAAGTGCATGTTCGTAGATGATGTTGTACCCTTTGAGAAGTAACTCCAACGCAATGCGTATGCAAGTTTTGGAATCGAAGTCCGTTATTAATTATGACTGGATGATTGGAAATGAATTCTTGAAGAAGCGCGGTGGTTAGAAATGGTTTTAACAAACCTAGGAGTCAGTATAACAAAATCCTGCTTAATATGCCTTCGTAGTTAACCTTGCCTCAATTAGGACTTTTGAATGTTGTAATTTGGCCTGGTTCATGGTTTTAAGAAACAAAGGATATAAGGCTCAAAATTTATTTACCCCACCCCCTTTCTCCTTGATGTTCTCCAAATCCTAAAGATTCGCCTAATCCAATGAATGTGCTTTGTGTGTAAGAGAATCATTTCAGTTTTGATGTTGAGCAGAAGCCTTAGTAGAGATCCAAGCACCGATGAAAAATGCTGTAGAGATCCAAGCATTGACGGGAAGCTTCGATAATTTAGCAGTCACAAGATTATCCTTTGTTTTTTTGCCTTTGTTTTTATCCCTTATTTTTGCATGAACCAATTCCTTTGAGTTTGATCCATCGGGATGCCCTAATTTTTGCCTAAGTCATTTTTGTTTTCTTCCATGGAATTTTCCATTTTGACTTAGCGGGCGCTTTTCCTCCTATTTCTTTTGAATGCTCCTTTTGAGATTTAATCCTTGGATTTTGAATATTGTGACTGCCCTGTTGACCTTGATTTGTAAGCTTCGACTTTGATACTTCCTCGATCTTTGAATGATGTATTGAGGAAGAAGATTGTTGTGAATGTTATCTCTATTGCTTCCTCATTTTTTGATGAATGCAGGGGAAAAGATGTGCTTAAACCTTTGCTTGACCCTTATGCTTGAACCTTTGCTTCAACCTTTGCTTGACCCTTTGCTTGAATCCTTGCTTGGATTGACTGATTCTCTTGACAACCAAAATACACCATTGAATTAACCGATATCTACCCTGCCCCTGGTTGAAATCAAGGTTTATTTGAAAAGTAGAAACAAGATACAACTCCTGACTCGAGGGGGTGACGAGGGATTAACATCCTTATATCTCCACTGTTTAGGAATTGAAACAATGTCTGTACATCGTCGGCTCGGTCTTACCTTGAAAGCATACGTTTAGCGAGATTTAGTTATTTATATTCGTCATTCTCCTTTATGTTTGTTAATAATCCTAAATTTGAAATAGAATAGAAGTGTGCGAGTGGAAAATCGTAGTAGTGAGCGAATGAATGACTCTAAAACCTGCATGGTTATCCCATTAGAATTGTTAATCCGAAGGTACAACTTTTATCCTGAGTAACACTTAGCGATCGTAGGGGTTGAAATTCTGAGCTGATAAAACCTATTGATCCTAGGACAATCTCCTTTGTAAATCCGTCGACCTTGTTTTACTCCTTAGTTCCTAGACTTGTAGAAGTAAAGGGTAACCTCGGAACTTCATGAGTTTCCTTTGACTGAACCTCTTTTGCTTTTCCTAAGGATAGTATCACCCCATTCGCGACCTTCAGAATTCGTAGATTGATAAAGAACACCTATGACCCTTTTGTCCCTTGGTGGGGAGTTAACATATGTCGCCTTCCCTCCATCGTAGTTATGCATCTTTGTTCAGGATATTGCCCCAGTTGGACTGACCCTTACCCCCAAGTTATCATAGAGCGTCTTTGTAAGCCTTGCTATGTTCTAAGATGAACCCCTTTATGACTGGATACCTCTTGAGTGTATCTATGGGGGAACTTCTTTGTTGAACTAATTCTTTCTCGATGATAACCTTTGTTGTATTTACAATCCTGTTACGAAGAAGCATGGACATGTAGATGGCATGGCAAAAGACATCCCTTTTTTTTGATTTGAAAGACCAGGTTCATTCCTAATAATTTATCCTCTTTTCTCCATAGTTTATAATCCTTTGATCTTCTTCGTGAGTCTCAGGAAGTCGGCTAGTGCGGTAAGTGTGGATGCGGGCGAAGGTATGAATGCAAATGTAAATGTCAATGTAAATGTATGAATGCATGAAAATGCAAATGCATGCGTTTGCAGAAGACTCCTTGTATTATAACTCCTTGTATGCAATGCAGACGTGTGACGTGTATTCCTAGGGATAGCCTTAGAGGCGACATTAGACCCTAGTGAAATCCTTGCAAGATAGATGTTATGACACGCCAATGGAAATCCCTTAGATTAGGGAGTATGCAGAAGGTAGCGGCTGGTGACCGTTCAAGATAGTCACCAAATCTCATGGCCATCGAGAGGCTGTTCGACGTGTACCAATGAAGTTGTCCCTCGTGGGAAGGTTCTCTGTGCGGAACACAACCTATCCAAGGACGATATCGGACGAAGTGAAATCCCTACAGGCTAGGGATGAAAGATGTATAGAGGGAAATCCAAACCCTACAAATTAGAGGGTGCGCGGGAATAAGCACGGGGTGACCGTTCAAGACAGTCACTAGATCTCATGGCCATCGTGAAGCCAATCGACGTGCGTTAATGGGGACGTCCTTCAAGGGAAGGACGAAGTCATTGTAAAGACACATGGACATAAAAGAAAATCCCTACAGGCTAGGGAGTTTGTAGGAGCAAGCACGGGGTGACCGTTCAAGATAGTCACTAAATCTCATGGCCATCGAAAGGCCAATCGACGTGCGTGAATGGAAATGTCCTTCGTGGGAAGAACATGATCTTGGAAACCGAATCCCTACAGGCTAGGGAACGCATATGAACACCTGCAAAATTAAAACGCAAATATTCGCGGCATATAAATTGTAAACATATAATATACACAGAAGCACATAAGCCCTAGGTTCATAGGTTCGACGCCACGGCTGAGGGTGCCTACCCTTCCCATTGGTATGTTCTTGAAGGTCGAATGGGGTCGTTCGTAGCCTCCGAGACTTTTTGTCTCTTTGGATTTTAGAACAACTCATTTATCCATGAGGTTCGAGTTTTAGGGGTAGGCTCCCAGAGAGATCAGCTAAATACTAAGTCCAGCCCTCAACAAGGTCAAGCCTCGTATCAAACCTTTTCGGATATTTAACCCACTCTGAGTGGAATTATAATAAGACTCGTAGGCGATGTAATTCCCCTCTGGTCTTAAATATAATTCCCACGCTTAGGTTTTAACGCAATTTATAATCCAAGCAGAATATGATAAAACAACAAATATTCAATTAATAAAATTATTTAATTAAAATGATGAATGAGATTGTAAATGAATAAATAAATAAATAAAAATTTAAATATTTAAATATAAAAACCTAAATCCTAGAAATTGTAAATAAATATATAAATAAAAATTTAAATATTAAAACATAAAAAGAAAAGAAATAAAACCTAAATCCTAATCCAAAACCCTAATTTTGGCAAATTAGCCAAACCCTAAAAATTCGCCAAAAACCTGGATAATTTACCAAAAAACCTAAACCCTGGCAAAACCTATAGGAGCATAATAATTCACCATAAGGAAAAATCCCCAGCAGAGTCGCCAGCTGTAGCAACCTGCCCTAAAAATAAGCTTTTAGAGTCGCCACCTATTCTACCAGGGCAAATAGGAAACCCTACGCAATATAAAGATCTGGGTAAGATTATTATAATCAGGTCAAGGGAAGGTGTTAGGCACCCTTAACCCTTTCCTAAGGTTTTGTGTTTAAGGCAAAGGTTTTTATGGCTAAAATTACTAAGGTTAATAGCTAAAGAAGTGAAAAGGGCGAAAAGTGAGATTTGAACGAATTGAGGTTTTGGGGAAGGGGACTCGCCTTGTTACCAAGTGCCTACGTACCTCCTTATGGAGGATCAGAGACTACGTAGTTCGAGGCAGGGTTGTACGCCTTGGATTAATATGAGGTTGTTTGAAGGTACTTTGAGTTACCTTATCGTAGTTTTGAAATGCGAAGTTCGCATGGTATTTTGAATTACCTTATCGTAGTTTTGAAAGTCGCAGTATTGAAGAGATGAGTTTTGAGTGTTTTAAGTGGCGTACAACCCTGGTTTAATATGTTATTGTTAGTTGCGATGATCAATAGGTTTGATCACCATAGTTAACGGATTGAAGGAAGGATTGCTAACCATTCTGACCGATAGATTTGATCGTCACGAATAGCAAATGAATGTGTTTTAAATAATTTAAATTTATCGTTATCCCTCATAATTAATAGGTTTGATTATTACACGATAACGAATTGAGTATGCTAATCATCGGTCGAAACGAATAATAAATTAAATCCTAATATCTTGTAAAAATTAAAGTGGCAATACTGGGGTTCGAACCCCCTTTCTTCAAGACAAAGCTTTGCTGCCCTTGCCATGTGAACCAACACAGTTAGTCATTAATAAGTTGACTCAAATAAAATAAATATAAAGACATATGGATAAATGGGAAAGTCAGACAACTCAGGCGCTGGGGCCCAGCCGGTGGAGTGAGCCAATGAGGAGGAGAGAGGGAATGTCTGAAAGTTTGACTAGCGAATGGGATTCTTGCACGCGTGGAGAAAGAGGAAAAGCCCTTTTTTTTATTGCCCAATCCTGTTCACTAAAAACGCCACGCCAGCGTCCCTAAAATCAGAGAAAAAAAACATCCACCGGAACAGTACTTCCGGTCACCCCTTCCGATGAGCATCAACACCCCAACCTGCAAAAGAGCATCAAAATAAAAGAACCAATAACCCAGATTAGCTAAATAGGCCCTTGCGATCACGATGGTGGTGGTGGTTTGGCCTGAAACGGCCTGTACATAGAGGAACGAAGCTCCTTCGAATTTTTGCCCTAACAATGGCAGGTCACACTGCAGCCCGTATAAGCTTCATGCGATCATTCTAACCTGTGCTATGGACTCTCAGGAACACTGATCGCGACTTTACGTGTCTATTAATCTGATTACTGCAAGTGCACAGTCGTGTCGTGTAGTTTTAAAAGATATCGAATCCACAGGGACTATGAATCGACTTACCGTTATCTAAGGTTACTATGTAAAGCTAAGGCTACTAATATTTTGATTCTTTCTAAGGGGAAGTGATTGCGAATTCTAAGAAATATAGTAATAGGCGGATATCAGTATGTATTTCGTCTAACTTAGGTGATCTGAAGGTCCATTGGCTAATGTATTAATTCAATTAAAAATCTTTATTAATTCTATTGATTAAAAGTCCTCCTCTCAAACTCTCGCTCTGTTGATTCAGACTACTGTCCTAACTCGTAATGTACGCTCTCGCCATCCCATTAGATTTAGAAAAGCTTTTTGGAAGCAACGTAATTAATAAAATGCTTGTTTTATGAAGTCGTTATCTACTTAAATCTCCTAATCTCAAACTCTCGTTCTGTTGACTCGAAACATGCTAATATCGCTAACGTACGCTTTCGCCATCCCGCGCGGGTGTAAAATCATTTTTTGAAAATAAATAAGTTCTTATTAGTTTTAATAGGCTTTCGCCATCCTTAAAACTAATGTCCTATGTCTACTATCCAGTTAAAGATCTCAAACTTTCGCTCTATTGATTTTAACCTTTGACCGTCTTAACCCCTCAAACTTTCGCTCTATTGGTTTTAAGACTTACTAATTAAATTAGACATACAAACCAAAAACAAGTGATATTTAATAAAACATAATTAAGCCAATTTATTTCGGACCCCACGGTTAACTTACTTTACATACCGATATCTTAATTAATTAGCCAGACATATTAATATGGTTAAACATGCATAAATAAATTCGGTTCATGATATTAGGCATATTAATTGGCATATAATATATCATGCAATAATAATAATAATAATTAAAGCGGTAAATGATAAACCTGAATAAAATAAATTGCAATGAATTGAATCTTGAAGTACTCGAACTTCCACCACAGGTTGGTTGGATCGTTCTTCGGAAATTATTGGGCAGGAATTTAAAAACAAGGAATATAAAAATAAATCTAACGTAAGGTTAGATCTACGAAAGGTTCACAACAATTTCTGGTGTAGAAATTGTTGCGAGAAAAATAAAGCGGTTAAATGAAAGGCAGGAAAATGAATGCTTGAAGAAATAATTCAGCAGCACTTCGTTAGCAGAAATTCGGACCCTTTACACTGAAGTATCAGCCTCTATTTATAGCTGAGGGTCTGCAGTTGGAATGCGTGAAAGGAGGAGCTTCTTGACTTGGACTTGGAGACGTGCGTCTCCACTTTTTGGGGAAGAGCCTTTGAACAACTTGAGACGTGCGTCTAAAGTGGAGAGAATTTAGGGGGAGCTGGAGACGGGCGTCTCCTCTTGGTGAGGTGGCAAAGAGTCGTTGGAGACGTGCGTCTCCACGTGCTGGATTGAGTTGGGCCACACGCAATTGGTTTCTTCGTGGGCTGGACTTGTACTTTGCACAATTGGGCCTTCTTTGCACCCGTTTCTTGCTTCAGCACCCCTTTTTCATCTTTTAGGCACAAATAGTAGTGATTTTAGCTCCATTTCTTTCTTTTTCACAAATAGTCTCAATATGAGCGTAAAACCTGAAATATCGCAAATACCCGCATAATATCACAATAAAACAATATATTTAAAGGAAAATGCTAATAATATTTATGGATTTCAAGCTAAATATATGATATAAAATCGTGTTATCAAATTCCCCCAGACTTGAACCTTTGCTTGTCCTCAAGCAAATAATAAGAGAAAATCAGAGGACAGTGAAATGAAATACATTTCCACCACGTCGTTCGGGTCGTACTCAGCTACAGAGTGTTTCTGTTCGAAACTTATGCCGTAGACCCTAGCAATACACTTACAGTAGCGACACTAGACAACTCCCAGCCTGCATACCAATCCGAATCATGCCATCATAGCTTGAACTTGACTTTTCATCTTGTTTTACCCTTTTCATTCGCGCGCAATCACATTAAGCCCATTATCTTGACACGCACATAGCAGAGTAGCCGGTTAGTGACTATGATCCTTTTAATGGAGTTCTGGCACATTTACGTGGTATACTCCTTAGTGCTCATATGTGGATTGTGGGGAATCGGACCATAGTCCTTCCTACCAAGTTCAGTACCAGGTAACTTCTGAACCAATCAACAATGAGTTTTAGTTTTTTTTGTATTTGAGATTTGTGACCGTTAGGTTAAATGATCGTGTGAGGATCACTTTACTTAGTAGGTACGTTTCTATTGGCGGTTAAGCACATAATTATAATTATATGGATCATACACTTATATTCATCGACTCTCTGCGTCGTTGGTGTCCAAGACGGTGCCGACTGCTAGAATAAACTAATAAGGGTTACTTCAAAATTAAAGTCGATGGTTTTGGTATAAAGGGTATTTAAATCGGCTACGCATACTCGGGGGTTTTAGAGTGTCGGGACGATAAGGGTATTGTCTCGAATCTTTACTTCGGTTTCAATATAAGGTAGATAGCTTCGTACTTCTCGAACGTGTGGGGTTATGCGTTTATCGTTTTGGAGTAAAAATTTTGTTATGGCTCAAGAAAATGGAAAAAATTGTAATAGCCACGGAAATATACATATAAGACTTAAAATTCCATATATATGCTTTATTGAATTTGAAAAGAAACATTACAAGGAAAGGAAATAAAATAAAAGGAAATGACACTAAAGCGAGTAATACGACTCCCCAAGACTTAAATGATGCAGTGTCCTCAATGCATGTGAACTACTCCTCGTTGTTGCGGTTGCGAGAACTGCTTGCTCCTCTTGTACGAACACGTCGACGTCTATTAGTAGGAGAGCCATTTGCACGAATGTTAAGATCATTCAAGTGTGTAGCAATTTCAGTGTATTGGCCTTCGGTTCTAATAGCGTAGTCACAGTGCTCTTGTTGCATTTCTCAAATAAGCCTTAATGTTTCGTTTTGATTTGTCTGCATAGCTTGAAAAAGTTGGTCTTGGCGTTGAATTGCAGCATACATGGCTTCGAGAGTAATTGGCGGAGGATTATTTTGAGGAGGTTGGTTGAAATCAGCATCTGCTTGGTTGAACTCTTGTTCCATGTCATCCACCGGCTCATTACGATGTTCAGGTTGGTTTTCTTGAGGAACTTCATTAATAAGCGTCCAACGTTGAATATAACGGATGTTGATTTGCTCGGGGCATGGCAGAATGACATTTGGAATCGGAACTTTGTTGACGACTAGAGTGAATCGGCCATCATGACGGGGTGAAACCAAGTGAGAGTGACGGCAGTAAGTGAGATCGAGGGACTGAGCAGGCATCATGAGATGAGAAAGGGAGATGAGGTCGTCAGCGAGACCTAAGGCACATCCCAAGGTGGTAATAATACCGCCAAACAGGAAGGGGTTTGTAGAGGGAGCGTTGACGCAGCCTTGGATGTGTTGGAGCATAAATGGTGCAACATTGAAACGGATATTATTTAGCGCACAGTATAAGAAAAATAACTCATTTTGGTTTACCTTGTGGTTGTTGGATCTTGCAAAAATAGTGTTACCCAAAACACGTTGAAAATAACGTATAGCGGGATTTTGAATATGAGAAGCATGAAGATTCCTCCAACCGGTAGCATTTTCGCCAGTCAGATTAAACCAAAATTCAAAAGCGAGTTGCTCCCAAGGTCGGCCATTGAGTTCTTGAAAGATTGTGCGATGAGCATTTGGTGCATTGTTAAAATGCAAATACGTAGCAACTTCTTCTTGATCCAAATTAAAGTCACGGTTAAACATCCGAAATTGGATGTTACCAGTTAAAAGTGGTTGATCAGAAGGAGTGTCGTAGTGGAAAGAGCTTAAGAACTCTAAGACGAGCGGCTCATAAGTGGGTACGGGTTCAGTAAAGAGATGGTGTAGACTAGATTTTGTGAGTAAACGGGTGACACCATCTATAAGACCCAGAGTTTCTAAACATTCAGTGTTCACGAATTTCGTGGGGACAACTGAATGTTCGTAGAAGGCAAGATATTTGGTTCGTTGAGCGTTGCCGTCTTCCTCTCGAAAGATAATATGTTCAAGGTTGGGAGGAGGTCTCTCAGGGCGTACACTTCGGATGACTGAACGCGGAGGCATCGTGTGTTTGGAAGGAGATAGTGTGGAGAGTAGAAGAATAGAAAATGGTTTGGAGGTTGTGAAGAAAAAGGAATGATGGTGGTATGGTTTTATAGTGAGGTTTGAAAGTGGTGGAGTAAATATAGAATTGAAAGATATTTATGGTGGTGTTTGAATTTTGAATGGAATGGAGAAATGGGAAATGATGTAGAGTTAAAGAGGTGGTGATGGAGGATGAATGTGGTTTATGGTGTTTAAATGGAAGGAATTATGGGGAGAAGGAAGAGAATTGAATGATGAATTTTGAAATTCAAAATTCAAAATTCAAAGAGGGAGAAATGATGGTCTGCGTGGTCAACGAAGCAGAGCAGCTGCTGCCCTTGGGAGACGCGCGTCTCAGGCAGGCAGTCTGCTGGGGGACAGTCCATGGAGACGGACGTCTCCTGTCCCTTGCATGCAGAGTTGTGGTCCCACAGAGGTGGGGACGTGCGTCTCCAAGCCTAGGGAGGTGGTTGGCTCGCATGCACAAATTTGGACAAGTTCTGACAGGTACAGTAAAGAAGTGTGTTGCACCCCAAAATATGCCCTCTTCACTGTGCTATAAGTTATGGATGGTTTTATTTTGCCATTCAAAAATCGAGAAAAAATTAAAGAGTTTCCATTGTTTCAAGCTACACTCGTCTTTGTTCAAAAGATAACTCAAGGCATTATGTTAGGTGTTTGTCAAGGCAATATGGATTTGAGTTGCAAGAATTTTACGCAAGGGTATGAGGTGATACGTGTGGGTTCATTTTGAGTCAAATTAAAGACTAGGCTTGTTACCAGACATGAATAATGTCGTGTTGAGGTTTTCAATTTTTGATCAAAATTGTCGGAATTTATGTTGAAGTTTTAAGTGGTTGTCTAGGTATTCAAAATAACACAGGTTCCTTTCAAGATTATCATTTTTCACATTCATTCAAATATCATTCTTTCAAAAACCGTTACAAAACTATATACACCAATTTATACTTTCATTCAATTCATCAATATCCATTACAAAAATTACAACCAAAATTACACCATTCCTAAAGTCAAAGCCCTTACAAGAAAAAATTACACAAAAATATCTTGGCCTTTTGTTCCTAATCTCAAAACATGACTCCTTTCATCACGAACTCATAAACCAAGTCCCTGCACTTCAAATAACCGAGCTTCAATCCGAACAAAAACTTGTAGCTGCAATTTCAAGCCCGGCACAAGCAAATTCAAACCGAACCGAAAAGGAGCATATCAGAAAACCGGTTCAGAAATTAATTGAAAAAAATCGATTCAGCGCAGCTCAAATACCATAAGCTCTTATAACAGAAAAGGGGGGAGAGAAAAATCGATAACAAAAAAGTGAACAAAAAAAACAACCTGTAACAGAATTCATAACGCTCTCGATTCATTGACGCTTTCACCATCTTCATACAATCTCGAACTCTCTCTTTCTCGAGGGATTCTGCAGAAAAACGTAACAAACTTCATCTCTCCCTTCAATTGATCCTCCATTGATTCGTTCCTCTCCACACCACTCTTAAATTAACCTTCACCAATCTTCAATCCTCCTTCAACTCTGAAAACGATCAACACCAGTTCAGAACCTCTCTCTGTGATTCCCATCTTCAACTGTAACAACTTCAATCACAGATAACTGACAAAAGAACCTTCATCATCATCATCTTCATCAACTCTAAATTCAGGGAGAAGAACAAGAGGTTGAGAATCAGAAAATTGAAAGAAAAATCAGAAAGAAGGAGAAGAGAAACGTAACAAACCGTTTTGAATCGGAGAAACACGTTCGAACATCAATCTTCATCTTTCTCTCGATAACCATTCATTCACCAAAGTCTCGAAGACTCTCTCGATTCTCTTCCACTCTACACAATCATCTTCTTCATCCGTGTAAAATCATCACCTTCATGAAAGCATCTTCAATCGTTCATCCTTCATAGATTCTTCATCAAAGAAATTCACAACAGAAAATCTCCATAAACTCTACTCCGATCTTCATCCTCATCTTCATCAAATCTGCAATTAATAACAATAACATCACCTCTCCGATGCGGCTTTCCGATTACTCTTCGTCGTTGAGCTTGAAGACGCGCAATAGTTTCACCGGAGATGAGAATCGGAGATTGAACCGATAAAGAAGAAACGAGACATCGAAGAGATGAGATCGGAGATGAAATTGGAGAGGAGAGATGAGAGGTACAAGTCGGAGAGAGATTGAGAGGCGAGAGTGAGACGGGGAGGGCAAAGTTTCGCCGGAGATTGTGGTCGTCGCCGCCGTTCTTGCGTTTGGATTGAGGAGAAGCAAACTCAGAAATCTCAACGGTTGTAACCCTAAGCCCCTTTTCATTCGTTAATTACCTTTTTGCTTATTAATTGGATTAAATCTGAGTTTTTAATAGGTTAATTAGTATAATTAGGTGATATAAAGTTTGTTGTAGTTAACATTTAATTTGAATAAACTCATTAATAAAAAAATATTTGTAGAAGAATCTGATTTGGATCAAACAAAATCTGAATCCAAGGATCATCTTGGGCCTTCACCGGGTTTCAATTCACACCCCCCATAGGAGCCCAATTTTTGTGTAGAAAAACTATTGTACAACAACAATGATTCTTTGGGCCTCAATCTCTGGGCCTTGCGCTAACCTTGCTGTCTGCACCATATTTTCACTCAATAAACCTTCTGACTCCATTTTAATTCATGCTTTAGAACTAGTTTTTTTTCATTTTTTTTTAGTAATAAAAATGCTATAATCACAATAGTTTTGTTAGAGTTTGGCATGATTAAAAGATAATAAAAAACATATAATATTTCGCTTGTTAGAATTCAAATGTTTTGTTATATAGTTTAGTTTTAATTCTTAGATAAAAATGTCATAAAAAACAATTTAATCTTGCTAGATTTTGTATAGGATTTAAGTAGATCTTAATGGCCTTCATTTTCTATGGTTGATGCGCGTTTGTCTTGTTATTACTGATTTGGTTGCTAAGATGTGCGAGGTACCCTCGATTGAGATTCGATTTGCTTCGTGTTCCACTTTATTTGTGGGACACGAATTCGCTTCCGGTGCGAGTGGTTTGCAACGTGTTCCACTTTATTTGTGGGACACGAACTTATTTTCGATGCGATTCATCTGATCTGTCACTCGTTGAGATGTATATTCTTGCGATGTCTGTACTGTGTTTCTCTTGCAGGTTTCTTGCGTGGTTATGCTCGACGTGTACCACTTGTCGTGCGTGATTTATTTTCACGATGATGCTTTCTGACTTTGCTTGATGCTGGCTTACGCGAAGTATTCTGGACTTTTTTGCTTACACTTGCTAGCTCATTGCGGATTTGCTATCCGTTCGGTATCGTCCCCTTGTCCCTTTTACCGCTTTCCGCATCATCCTATAACATGAGAAGTAGGATTTAGACATGCATCTGGCCAAGCCCTCGAAAGAGGCTCTGTTTTTGTTGGTGTGTTTACATTTGTGCTTTGCGGCAGGGAGTCACGGTGTAATAAGTCCTATATGGCACTCCGTTAAGTCCTCATGGAAGGCATGCGGAAAGGGTTAGCAATCAACCCCCGCCCAGTCTCATCGAGTCCGTTCAGTATGCGCACGTTACGCGTTGCTTGCTTCTGAACCTGCACAAGATCTTGTTATCGAGTATGTCAGGAAAAGGGTCCATGCAGCCGGACCCCCGCACTTCCTATAGCTCGCATCGCTCGACGTTGATGCTCGGTGTACGCACGCACCATTTTCCTTTCCAATCCGTGACGGCTTGGTTGCTGAGAGGGACCCGCTCCTCTTGTCTATGGCCCGATCATTTTCACGAGGTATAATGCTTGGTTGACTTGGGTTGAGCTGCTCCCCTTGGCTATGGCGGGACCGCTTTTCTACCATTCGGTCAGTACCGTTGGTTTTGTTTGTTTCTCGAGGGGAGCTCGATTGTATGCCATATGGTTGTGATGCTTGTTCACTATCTTCTTATCTGCTATGTCTGATAGTATGATATCTTTGTGATGCTTGTTCACTATCTTCTTATCTGCGATGCCTGTTCGTATGATATCTTTGTGATGCTTGTTCACACACTTGCACATGTATGCCTGTTACATGTTGTTTGCGATGCCTGTTCGCATTTTTATTTGTGATACTTGTTCACATCTGATGTGTATGCCTGTTACATGTTTGCCATGCATGTATGCCTGTTACGTGTGTGTCATTTATCTGCTATGCCTGTTAGTATGATATCACTTGTGATGCCTGTTCACACACTCACATTCGTGTATGCCTGTTACACGTCTATTTTCTGTTTGCGATGCCTGTTCGCATGTTCTTATCTGTGATGCCTGTTCACATGCCATGTTTGCTAGGATCTTTGTGACGCTCCTTGTTTGCATGCTCCCTTTGGGTGCTCGGTTCCGTTTCTCTAGGAGACGCAAATCGAGATAGAAATAGAAACTTTTGGGCCGAACTACGGTGCTCTGATTTCTCCATTGCACATTGGAGGTACGTAGGCACAGGGTACGAACACCCTAGCGAGCGAACTTTTCTTTTTTCGTTGTTTTGTTCGATTTTTCCTTTATCTTGTTTACCTACTATTTGCTTGTTCCTGTTATCTGTATATCTTCCATTGCGTGTTTCCCTTAGCACATAGCATGATTCACACACACACACCCTTAGATTAGAAAACTAGTAAGAATGGATCCTGTGGAGTACCACAGACGTGAGGGGTGCTAATACCTTCCCCTCACGTAACAGACACCCTTACCCTTTCTCTGAGACCAATGCTTGTTATTTGGTTTTCTTCGATATTTTCCATTCCTGTATGTAGGATAAATATATGTTCGATGGCGACTTCATTGTATTTGTTTCGATGAGTTTTCCAGTTGCTTCAAAGTGAATAATAGTTCAGAACAGTGTCATGTTTTAATACTATAAACAGCAAAAATAACGGTGACCAGGCTGAGTACATTATATGCATTCATAAATATATAGCAGTTAATAGCAGCATAATATAACACAGTAGCAGTAATGAATAAAAATAATGCATTTCAGATTAAAACGGGTACTGAGTGTTGATAGAAACAGAATGTAAAAATGCAGAAAATTAAATTCTAAACTAGGAATTGGAAATTGCTAAAACTAGAAATAAAATATAATATCCTAAAAGTTAACATCTAGCCACGTCTGTTGTTGTGCACATTAGAATAAATGTGTTTGAAGACTTCGTCGAATTGGGCATTGACAGTGTCGATGAAATTGAAGAAGTGCATTTGCAGAGTGTGTAACTCGTTGCGCATATGTTGAACTTCATGTTGTAGTGCATCTATTGCTTGGCCTTGTGTGTTCGGATTATGAGCATGCTCGATCCTCGGAGGAGCATTTCTTGGGGCCACTGATTCAGCGGATGCAGCAGGTTGTTGTTGTTCAGGCTCGACATCAGTCATATCTTCAGATTGAACTTCTTGTGAACCAGTAGGAGTCTTAGGCTCATACTCAGGAATGGGTTGATCTTCAGGTAGAGGCTCATATTCAGGCACAGGATCATCTTCGGGCATAGGTTCATATTCAGCCTCGGGATCGTCTTCGGGCATAGGTCCATACTCATAGTATCCAGGAGGAGTGTCAAGTTCAGAGTCTTGTTCTGCTACATACATGTCATCATCTAAATGTTCATAGGCTTGTGGGGTTTCTGGAGATGACTCTCTTTCAGGAATCTGATCATAGTAAAGCCAATTAGCAGGGTTGTGCACACTCGTCCTTGGATTCGGTAAGGTGAACTGATCAAGCACTTTATTATCAATGAGTAAATCAAACTGATCAGGTCCAAGGTTTCTAATGATACCTCGATTAAAGCAGAAGCGAATGTTCATAGAGTTGTAGGAACCAAAAGGTGTCAATCTAAGCAGTGGTGTTCTCAGACCTATAGCATTTGCAATCATAGTGACGAATCCGCCGATCAGAATAGGTGAAACTTCGTCTTGTGTAATGCGCTCGAAGTTTGCTAGCATAAATGTGATAGCATTGACCGGACGATTCTGAGAGGTGCAGAACATGATGAATAACTCTTCTCTGGAAACTTCAGTGACATTTTCGGGTTTACCGAAGATGTAGTAAGCGATGATCTTATGTAGGTATCTGAAGGCAGGGTTATGAATGTTCTCGGATTGAAACTCGAACTCCTCAGGGTTATCGTTACCAGTAATCTTACCCCAGAATTTTTCCAACTCCCAGTAAGCGATACTTTCCTCAGGAACTGTGGTGTATGCATCCGATCCATGAGGGATTTCTAACATTTCAGCAAAATCACGGACACAAAACTGATATTCTAATCCAAAGAGTCGAAAGAGGATAATTCCTTTCCTCAATCCTTGTCCACAGTTAGGCAGGTAGGTCAAAGAGCTCAAGAATTCCAGAGTGAGCTTTTCGGTAGGTATTAAACTTTCGGAATAGGTGAGAACCGGTCCAACCGATTTGGTTCAGCAAGTACATGACGCTTTCTTCAATATCTAATCTTATCATAGTCGGGTGGTGAGGATAGCGAGTCAAATCCATTTGTCTCTCAGCTAGCTTAGCAAATCTCGCTTCTTGTCCTCTCCCACGGAAAACAACTTCCATATTGTCGACTTCTTGCATCTTGATGAGTTAGTAACTAAATATGCCTATAAGTCGAAAAGTATGAAAATTAGTTAAAAATAGGCTAGTGTTTTTTAAAAGGAAAATTAAAAAGAAAATTAAAATTAAAAGATGTAACAAATTATAATAATAATTATAATTATAAAAAGAAGAGATTTTTACGATTTAAAATAGCGGTTATAATTATAATAATTATTATAAGAGGTAGAAAAGGCATAAAAACTAAAAATAGAAAATTAAAATAATTCAAAAATAAAATAGAATATTTTAAATAAATAAATAAGAATAAGAAAAAAAATAAAAATGTGGGTTGTCTCCCACCAAGCGCTTTGTTTATGTCGTAAGCTCGACGATTTAAATGAAGATCATTTTTCCGAATGAGCGGGCAGCTCGTCAAGTTTTAAAATCTGAATGTTTTCATCGTGTTCGAGATGATGGTAATACTTAAGACGTTGCCCATTTACGACAAAAGGTTCGACGGTTTCTCCTTTAATTTTTATCGCTCCGCTCGGAAGTATGTTAGTAATTTCGAATGGGCCGGACCATCTAGATCGTAACTTTCCAGGAAATAATTTCAGTCTAGAATTAAATAATAGTACTTTATCGCATATGCTAAAAATTTTCCTAGATATACGCTTGTCGTGCCATTTTTTCGTTCTTTCTTTATAGATTTTGGCGTTTTCGTAAGCGTCTTGTCTAAGTTCGCCTAATTCGTTTATGTCTAGAATTCATTTTTCACCAGCTGTAGTATAATTTAAATTTAAATTCTTAATGGCCCAATAGGCTTTATGTTCTAATTCTACCAGAAGGTGGCATGATTTTCCATAAACGAGTTTGAATGGGGTGGTTCCAATTGGAGTTTTGAAAGCTGTTCTATAAGCCCATAAAGCTTCATTTAACTTGGATGACCAATCCTTTCTAGATATAGCAACAATTTTCTCCAATATTTGCTTTATTTCTCGGTTAGATACTTCTACTTGTCCGCTTGTTTGTGGATGGTATGGTGTAGGTATTCGATGATTTACTCCATATTTTCGAAGGAGTTTTTCAAGGATTCTCGAAATGAAATGAGATCCACCATCGCTAATTACCAGTTTTGGTACACCGAACCTAGGAAAGATAACGTTTTTGAAGAGTTTGATCACTACTCGTGTGTCGTTTGTAGGAGAAGCGATAGCTTCTATCCATTTTGAAACCTAATCGACAGCTACGAGTATATATTTATTTCAGAATGATGATGGAAACGGACCCATAAAGTCTATGCCCCAGACGTCAAATATTTCTTCTTCTAGGATGCCTTTTTGAGGCATTTCGTCACGTCTCGAGATATTTCCGGTTCGTTAGCATCTATCACAATTTAATATGGCAAAGTAAACGTCTTTCCATAGGTTGGGCCAATATAGTCCAGATTGGAGGATTTTGGCGCAGGTTCTAGATGTGCTATGGTGTCCTCCACAAGGTGCTGAATGGCAATGTGTTATTATACTTCCTATTTCTTCCTCGGGTACACAGCGTCTAAAGATTCCATCGGGGCCTCTTTTGAAAAGGAGGGGGTCGTCCCAATAGTAGTGTTTGAGGTCATGGAAGAATTTCTTCTTCTGTTGATAGCTTAGATCAGGGGGAAGTACACCAGCAGCTAAGTAATTTACGAAATCCGCATACCAAGGTGTGGCAGAGCGGGCTAAAGCTACTTCTACGAAGTTGTTTGACTCAATGGTTGGATGGTATGGTTCTATTTCGTTAGCTTCCAACTGAGCGATGAGTCTTTCGTAAGGGAAATCATCATCGATTGGTACTTGTTCGGGTTTCATATTTTCGAGTCGAGAGAGATGATCTGCTACGACATTTTCGGTTCCCTTTTTATCTTTAATTTCTAAGTCGAATTCTTGTAATAAAAGGATCCATCTTAACAATCTAGGCTTGGCGTCTTTCTTAGTTAGGAGGTACCTAATAGCGGCGTGGTCAGTGTATATGATGATTTTGGCTCCTACCATGTAGGAACAAAATTTATCTAACGCGAATACGACAGCTAATAGTTCCTTTTCTGTCGTGGCGTAGTTCATTTGAGCTTCGTCTAGGGTTCTACTCGCATAGTATATGACATGTAGTTTCTTATCTTTTCGTTGGCCTAGAACAGCTCCTACAGCATAATCGCTTGCGTCGCACATTATTTCGAAAGGTTCACTCCAATCGGGAGGTTGCATAATCGGCGCAGAGATTAATGCTTGTTTAAGTGTTCGGAATGCTTCAGCGCATTTGTTGTCAAAGATGAATTCGGCATCTTTCATCAGTAATTCAGTTAAGGGCTTGGTTATTTTAGAGAAATCCTTAATAAAACGTCGGTAAAAACCGGCGTGTCCTAGAAATCTTCTTATTTCTCTAACTGTTTTGGGAGGTTGAAGTTTTTCAATGATTTCGATTTTTGCTTTATCTACTTCGATTCCTCTATCGGATACGATGTGTCCAAGTACGATTCCTTGTCGAACCATGAAATGGCATTTTTCCCAATTGAGTACTAGGTTGACGCTTACACATCGTTTGAGTACTAATTCAAGGTTTTCTAAGCATGTTTCAAAGCTTCCTCCACAGACAGAGAAGTCGTCCATAAAGACTTCCATTATCCCATCCAGGAAATCGGCAAATATTGCCATCATGCATCTCTAGAAGGTTGCGGGTGCATTGCAAAGTCCGAAAGGCATTCGTCTATAAGCGAACGTACCATAAGGACATGTAAATGTGGTCTTTTCTTGGTCGTCAGGGTGAATGGGAATTTGGAAAAATCCGGAGTATCCATCTAGATAACAGAAATGTGAGTGTTTAGCTAGATGTTCGAGCATTTAATCTATGAATGGTAAAGGGAAGTGATCCTTGCGAGTGGCTTAGTTTAGCTTCCTATAGTCAATGCACATTCTCCATCCAGTTTGGGTACGTTGTGCTACAGATTCGCCTTTTGCGTTAGTGATTACGGTAACTCCTCCTTTCTTAGGTACGACATGAACAGGACTAACCCATTTACTATCAGATATTGGGTATATGATTCCGGCTTCTAATAGTTTTTGAATTTCCTTTTTAACGACATCGCTCATGATGGGGTTGATTCGTCTTTGATGCTCCCTAGAGGTTTTGCAATCTTCTTCGAGCATAATGCGATGCATACAGAGGGAAGGACTTATTCCTTTCAGATCTGATATGTTATATCCTAGAGCGGTTGGGTATTTTCTTAGGACAGTGAGTAATTTTTCGGTTTCGGCTCATCCTAGGTCGGCATTAACTATGACAGGTCGGTTAAGTTCGTCGTCTAGGAATTCGTACCTTAGGTCAGTAGGTAGTGTTTTAAGTTCTATAGAAAGTTTCTTAGGTCCAGGTATAGGATCAGGAGTTAATGCTAGACATTCACTCAGATGGTTATCTTGATATTCCCCACGCTAGTTGTCATCTTCAAAAATAGGCGGTATAGGAATTCTTAGGATCTCGGTATCCTTATGTGGTTCGGATTTTATTTCATCCACACACTCATCGATGATGTCGGCAGAGCAGCATGTGTCAATTATAGAAGGTGCTTTCAGGAATTGAGAAAGAATGAATTCAATCTTCTCTTCTCCGACTTCGAAGGTAAGCTTTCCTCGTTTAACGTCTATAATTGCACTAGCAGTTTCTAAGAATGGTCTTCCTAATATGATCGGGATGTTAGAATCTTCTTGGATATCCATTATGATGAAGTCAGTTGGGATGTAGAATTGGCCTACACGCACAGGGATATTTTCTAACATTCCTACATGGTATTTAACTGAACGGTCAGCTAGTTGAAGAGATATTCTCGTTGTCTTAAGCTCACCCAGATTTAGTTTCTTACAGGTTGAAAGAGGCATCAAACTAACACTGGCTCCTAAGTCGCACAAGGCTTTTTCTATAATAGTCTTTCCTATTACGCAGGGTATGGAAAAGCTACCAGGATCTTTAAGTTTGGGAGGCATGTTATTTTGGATGATAGCACTAGATTCAGCGGTAAGCGTTACAATTTCGTTATCCTCGAGTTTCTTTTTGTTTGATAGAATTTCTTTTAAGAATTTAGCGTACGAAGGCATCTGAGTTATAGCTTCTGTGAAAGGTATGGTTATGTTTAATTATTTCAGAAGTTCTACAAATTTTTTAAATTGCGCTTCGGTTTTGGATTTAGCTAATCTCTGAGGGTAAGGAATTGGTGGCTTATAAGGTGGTGGTGGAACGTAAGGTTTTTCTTTTTCAGGTTCCACTTCGGTGTTGTTCTCATTGGTCTTAGAAGTTTGATCATCAGTTGATGTCTTTTTGGTTTCCCTTGGCTCTTGTTGTGACATGGGTGCGTTTTGAGTTCTAGGATCGACAGGTCCATCGTAGTTCGTTCCACTTCGTAGTGTTATCGCGTTCGCATGTCCCTTAGGATTAGGTTGTGGTTGAGCAGGAAACGTGCCAGCAGAGGCAGCAGTAGGTGCTTGTTGTTGAGCTACTTGTGAGATTTGTGTTTCTAACATTTTGTTATGTGTAGCTAAAGCATCTACTTTGTTTGATAATTGTTTTAGTTGCTCACTATTATGGATGTTTTGATTCAGGAAGTCTTTGTTGGTCTGTTGTTGGGAAGCTATAAAGTTTTCCATCATGATTTCTAGGTTCGACTTCCTAGGGGCGTTTTGAGCAGCTACAGGCGCTTTTTGATAGCCAGGTGGGACAGCAGGTGCTTGTCCAGGCGCGTACAACGCATGGTTGTTCTTATACGAAAAGTTTGGGTGGTTCTTCCATCCAGGGTTGTACGTGTTAGAATAAGGGTTTCCTTGAGCGTAGTTTACTTGATCAGATGGGATACCAGTCAAGAGTTGACATTCGGTAACTACGTGTCCAGTTAATCCACAAATTTCGCAGTTAGGTGCTACAGCAGCCGCGGTGGCTGAAGGAGTGATGGTTAAGTTTTCGATTTTTTGAGTTAAAGCGTCTACTTTAGCGTTAACGCGGTCTATACCACTTACTTCGTACATTCCTCCTTTGGTTTGGGTTTTCTCTAGAGCAGCTCGTTCTCCTCCCCATTGATAATGGTTTTGTGCCATGTTCTCTATGAGGTTGTATGCTTCATCATGGGGTTTGTCCATTAACGCTCCGCCAGCAGCGGCATCTATAGTCATTTTAGTGTTATAAAGTAGAGCGCCATAGAAAGTATGGATGATCAGCCATGGTTCGAGTCCATGATGAGGGCATAGTCTAAGCATGTCCTTGTATCGTTCCCAAGCTTCGAAGAGTGATTCGTTATCTTTTTGGGTAAATCCGTTGATTTGACCTCTTGGCATAGCGGTTTTGCTAGGCGGAAAATATCTAGCTAAGAATACTCTCTTCAATTCGTCCCATGTAGTTATGGAATTAGAAGGCAGGGATTGAAGCCACGCTCTAGCTCTATCTCTCAAGGAGAAATGAAAGAGGCGTAATCGAATAGCTTCGGAACTAACGTTGTTAGCTTTGACAGTGTCGGCATATTGCACGAACACGGATAAATGGATGTTGGGATCGTCTGTAGGGCTTCCAGAGAATTGGTTCTGTTGAATAGCTTGTACCAACGAAGGTTTCAGTTCGAAATTGTTCGCCTCAATTGCAGGTGGTGCGATACTTGAGTGCGGTTCAGCGCGTGAAGGAGCGGCATAGTCTCTAAGAGGGCGAATAGCAGCCATCTCTAACTTCGGGGTAATTTGATTGATTTGATCAGTAAAGATCAATTCCTGATTAATCGGAATTGGTGCTACTTCGGGAAGATTGCGAGCTCGACGTTTGACGTTAATAAAACGTTCGATCTCGTTAATTCGTTGTATTAAATCTCCTCCTTGTGAACGAGTATTTGGCATACAATCGTTCAAACAAAAAGGAAAGAATTGCTCTAGTCTCTACGGCGTAACAGTGAGTTACGATATCGACTTAAATAGTCCCTGGCAACGACGCCAAAAACTTGATCGCGACTTTACGTGTCTATTAATCTGATTACTGCAAATGCACAGTCGTGTCGTGTAGTTTTAAAAGATATCGAATCCACAGGGACTATGAATCGACCTATCGTTATCTAAGGTTACTATGTAAAGCTAAGGCTACTAATATTTTGATTGTTTCTAAGGGGAAGTGATTGCGAATTCTAAGAAATATAGTAATAGGCGGATATCAGTATGTATTTCGTCTAACTTAGGTGATCCGAAGGTCCATTGGCTATTGTATTAATTCGATTAAAAATCTTTATTAATTCTATTGATTAAAAGTCCTCCTCTCAAACTCTCGCTCTGTTGATTCAGACTACTGTCCTAACTCGTAATGTACGCTCTCGCCATCCCATTAGATTTAGAAAAGCTTTTTGGAAGCAACGTAATTAATAAAATGCTTGTATTTTGAAGTTGTTATCTACTTAAATCTCCTAATCTCAAACTCTCGCTCTGTTGACTCGGAACATGCTAATATCCCTAACGTACGCTTTCGCCATCCCGCGCGGGTGTAAAAACATTTTTTGAAAATAAATAAGTTCTAATTAGTTTTAATACGCTTTCGCCATCCTTAAAACTAATGTCCTATGTCTACTATCCAGTTAAAGATCTCAAACTTTCGCTCTATTGATTTTAACCTTTGACCGTCTTAACCCCTCAAACTTTCGCTCTATTGGTTTTAAGAATTACTAATTAAATTAGACATACAAACCAAAAACAAGTGATATTTAATAAAACATAATTAAGCCAATTTATTTCGGACCCCACGGTTAACTTACTTTACATACCGATATCTTAATTAATTAGCCAGACATATTAATATGGTTAAACATGCATAAATAAATTCGATTCATGATATTAGGCATATTAATTGGCATATAATATATCATGCAATAATAATAATAATATTTAAAGCGGTAAATGAAAAACCTGAATAAAATCAATTGCAATGAATTGAATCTTGAAGTACTCGAACTTCCACCACAGGTTGGCTGGATCGTTCTTCGGAAATTATTGGGCAGGAATTTAAAAAAAAAGGAATATAAAAATAAATCTAACGTAAGGTTAGATCTACGAAAGGTTCACAACAATTTCCGGTGTAGAAATTGTTGCAAGAAAATAAAGCGGTTAAATGAAAGGCAGGAAAATGAATGCTTGAAGAAATAATTCGGCAGCACTTTGTTAGACGCTGGCCTAAGGATCTAGAGGGGGGGTGAATAGATCTCTCAGAGTTTTTCGGAATTATTTCGAACTAAAGCTAAAGCGGTTCTGAATTGACTTGCGTCTATTCCGGACCGATATTGCAAGGGTTGTATATGTGATAAAACCAAAAAATAATTGAGATTAACAATGAAATGATATATTATCGAATCAATATGTTTCACTACAGAAAGTCGATTAACTTCTAATTTGATAAACTTTGATTTGCAATGCAGTAGTAATGAAAGAAGCAAAAGCACAAACACTTGGTGATAATGATCAAATTGATGGTGATTCAATGTGTGATGAATTGTGATGTTTATACAAGTTTTTAATTCACAATTTTAACACTCGAATCGTTGATCAATTTGCAATTATAACTAAATATGAACAGAACGTAAATGAAAAGATAAAAGCGACAAGAACACGATATTTGTTTAGTCAGTTCGTCGATCGTCCTCGCTACGACTACATCTGCCCCCAATTCCAAACTGAAATTGGGAAATCTTCCATTAATGTTGAAAGCAGTTTATACAAAGAAGATAACAAAGCGATAAACAATAAACCAAATATGTCGATCCTTTGAATCTTCTTCCCCCTTAATCTTGAGCCAGATCAAGGTCTTCCAAGAGCGTCACTTTGATCCCTTTCTGCAGTGTCTTGAATTGCTTGAACACTTGTTCTTCAATCTTCACACTCAGCTGGATCCTTGATGAAGCCTCTTAATAAAAACCCCCAAAATTCACCAATCTTGGAGGACAAAACCCTCAGATTTTATTCACCAAAAACCCCACAAATCTTCACCCACTAGGAATCTTCAATTCCGTTCCATGGACGTTGTCGATCTTGAACGCAAACCCTCAACGCAAAAATGATTGTGTGTAGTTGTGTTGGAGTTGTGTCGATGATCGAAGATGAGAAGCCTTTGTGTATCTTTCAGTTGTTGGTGTTGAGAAACTGTAATAATGAACCTTAGACAATATATATGAGAGCTGATCAGTTGGAGCAAAGCAAATAAGCAATTTTGGCACTTTTGATCAAATAGGTCGACCTCTTGTAGTGCTTAGGTCGACCTAACAGAGCTGAATTAACTTTGGATGAAATTCTTCCCAGTTAGGTCGACCTGTTGAAGGCTTAGGTCGACCAGAATCCTGTTGAAATACGGTTTGGAGACTTTTCTTCAGTTTAGGTCGACCTAGTTGTTGTGTGGGTCGACCTAACAGTAGGCTGTGTAAATTTCTCCAATTTAGGTCGACCTGGGTTGTGAGTAGGTCGACCTGTCTGTTGTTTTTCTGATCCCTTCTTGTTTTACTTGTATTGAGTCGACCTAGATACAGAGTAGGTCGACCTGCTTTGTCTTGTGTGGCCAATACTTGCTTTTCCTTGAGTTCTTCTGCTTGTGCCTTGTTGCTTGTTTGCTTGTGGAGTTTGCCATGGATCAAAAACACCTTTGTGAGTGTGGTCTTGTATTCACATACTCCCCCTTTTTGATGATGGCAAACAGGTAGTAAAAGCCTCGGCAACAAGTAGTGATAGCAAGTAGTGATAGCTCCCCCGGACTTGTATGCGTAAGCTAAAGCTCCTTCATACTGAGCTCCCCTGTACTCTCAGCACCTATCTCCCCCTTTGACAACATCAAAAGAAATACAACAACGGGACAGTAGAAGCGAGGAACGAGATAAAATAGATATAACGCTAGCATGTATAGTATAATAGATAAAGGTAGGCAGATATAACATAAGATCCAAACATATTTAAAAGTACACTTAAACATACATAATATTCCAAGTAATTAACGGGAAAACTAGACTAAGTCCTAGAACATGAAGCAATTGACCATAATAATAAAGAGATGAAATGCAATGAGATGATGTTATGAAAGATAATGCATCCTAGCGCCTGCCCCTTCTTCCTCTTCCTCTTTGAAATGTATTGGGACGGTCTTCTTCAGCTTGTTCCAACAGATCAAGCACAAAGATGTTGAGAGTATTGAAGCTTTGGCTTAGATTGGCATGACGGTTCAATGCAGTCTCCTCAAAATGATTCTGCCTTAGGGTCGAGTTTGATGCAAAAGTCTCAAAATCGCTTTTGTGGTCTTGAACCAAGCTGTATAACGATTGATATTGTCGTTGTTGTTCATCATAGCGATCTTGTTGAAGCTGTTGCATGTTCTGGAGTTGGAGCTGTTGTGCTTCAAAGTGTTCTTGTTGACGTAGCTGCATGGTTTCTAACATGGAAATGATGTTGGTTTGATCGGGCGGAGGCGGAGCTGTGTATCCCCAAGGAATTTCCTCTCCTTGAGGGGGAACATATTTCCAATTGGCATCCGCATCATGTGGAACATCTTCCATAGGGTGATCATCATCATTTGCTATGTCTTGATCATTGCCTTCTTCTTCATTACCGGCAAGGTGGCCAAATTCCGTGGGATCGTCATAGTTGTATATGATTTTACCGGTTCCCTTTTGAATGAGATAGTAGGTTTTCTTATTTGGATCCCAGTGGTATCCCATGAGGGTTAAGGTTGTTTGTGAGAAGTCTTGAGATTGTTGCATGTGAATGTAGGGCAAATGTTCAAGCCTCATGCCGAAATGGTTCACGATTGTTTCAATGATTGAACCATAGCACAGAGCGGTAGTTTTTGTTGTACTTCATGGAACTTAGCAGCTAGAAAGTGTGGCCAATGTACACGCGTTCTGTTTTGTAGCAGATACATTAGCACAACCTCATTGCGTTCAATTCTTGAGAAACCTCCTGCTCTTGGTCGAATGACTCTTGAGATAATCCAATTTAGGAGCCTAGGATCTCTCTTTAAGTGACCAGCTGTGATTGTTTCATTCGGTTTGTCAAAGACGGAAGGGTCTTTGAGAATGGATTTCATGTAGGCCACATGATCATAGTTTCCCGGTACGTCACCGTCTTCCATACAAAACTCATCATCTACAATTTTGAGACCAAAAATGCTAATCCAAGCCCGTTTGTCAACAACATGCGAGCTGGAGCCCATTTTAAATCGGAAATTACAACCATCCCCTTTTTGGAACCCTGCATAGAAAGCCCTAACGGTATTTTCACAGTACGGAGTGTCACATTGCACCAACGGATGAATGTTTTGGTGTTCAATCAGATTAGCAACCACGGGAATATGCATATGTTTGACGACATTTGGATTATAGATATATTGCCTAACAATTTTTCGTTTCATCTGCCACTTCTCAAAATTTTCCCTACAGTCAGGATGAACAAGAGCACTTACCGGTTGAGAAGATGAACTAGTAGCAACTTCCTTTCCCTTTCTTGATTTTGGAGGCATGTTTGTTGAGTAGGAGAGTGAGAGAGATGATTTGTGACAGAGTTTGCACTTGAGGAATTAGGGTTGGCCGTACAAATGGTATGCAAATGAGCAAAAGAGGTAAAAGAGATGATAATGTATGAGTGGGTATGGGTCGGGTCGACCAACAGACCCAATTTGGGAAATATTTGTAGCAGTAGGTCGACCTAATTTAGGGCTGGGTCGACCTAACAGAGAAGCCTTAAAAAAAATGCAGATTAGGTCGACCTAAAAGAAGGGTAGGTCGACGTAACTGGGCATTTTAGTTTAGATGTTGAAAAATGACTTATGTAGGTCGACTCAGAGGCAGATTAGGTCGACCTAAATTCCAAATATTTGTGAAAATGCTCTATATATGATGTGTTTATGCCTAGTTATTTGCTTGTATGTTTAGAATATGATATGCTATGATTAAAGATGAAACACATACATGAGTAAGAAAGATATATGTATGAAGTCACTATAAGCATGTTAATTGATAGCATATTATAGCATCAATGATATTTTTGGAAGTGAACAACAACCATGTTACCGCCTTCTCAATATGTAGGTGTCACCGTTTAGTGGAAGCCTTTAGTCAATGTGGAATGATTCCTGGCTTGATGAAGAACTACCTTTACACTAAGAGAAATGTTAGCTTGAGAATAATCAATATATATATATATATATATAAAGTAAAGGAATAACCTTAAGAGAAACAAATGTAATTAGCCCAAATTAGAGATATCGAGTATCCCTAATTCCCTACGAATGTTGAAGTATTGCTCCGTTGCTAGAGGTTTGGTTAAGATGTCAGCTAGTTGCTTCTTGCTCTCTACATGTTCAAATATGACGTCTCCTTTCTCTACATGATCTCTTAGGAAGTGATGCCTTATTTCAATATGCTTGGTTCGTGAGTGTAAGACAGGATTCTTACTCAAGTTTATGGCACTTGTGTTGTCGCACATGATAGGTATACGATCAAGCTTAATACCAAAGTCAAGAAGTTGTTGCTTGAGCCATAATATCTGCGCACAGCAGCTTCCGGTAGCTACATATTCTGCTTCAGCAGTAGATAATGCAACCGATACTTGTTTCTTGCTATGCCAACTTATCAATGAATTTGAGAATAGATGACATGTTCCACTGGTGCTCTTTCTATCGGATTTGCAGCCAGCAAAATCTGAGTCGGAGAATCCTACCAAATAACACTCATTTCCCTTCGGATACCATAGGCCATATGTAGTAGTTCCACGTAGATATCGCAGAATTCTATTGACAGCTTTTAAGTGAGATTCCTTTGGACAAGATTGATATCTTGCACACATACACACACTAAACATGATATCTGGTCTTAAGGTAGTAAGATACAATAGTGAACCTATCATACCTCGGTACAATTTCACATCAACCTCTTTACCTTTCTCATCTTTGTCTAGGTTAGTATTTGTTGCCATAGGTGTGTCAATCTCCTTCGCTTCACTCATTCCAAATCTTTTGAGCAGCTCTGTACAGTATTTAGTTTGACTTACAAACATTCCATGACTGAGTTGCTTGATTTGTAGGCCAAGGAAGAAATTTAGCTCACCCATGAGACTCATCTCAAATTCACTCTGCATAAGCTTAGAAAAGTCTTTGACAAGTTTTGCATTAGTCGACCCAATTATAATATCATCTACATAAACTTGGACTAAGAGTACATCTTTATCTTTTCTTTTAATAAAGAGAGTAGTGTCAACTTTACCCCTAAAGTACCCTTGGCTAAGAAGAAATTTGCTCAAACGTTCGTACCAAGCCCGAGGGGCTTGTTTAAGACCGTATAGAGCACGTTTCAGCTTATAAACATGAGTTGGATACATGTAATTCTCAAAGCCGGGTGGCTGAGCAACATAGACTTCTTCATTTATATAGCCATTTAGAAAGGCATTTTTAACATCCATTTGGAATAGTTTGAAGTCTTTTGAACAAGCATAGGCAAGTAAGAGGCGAATAGCTTCGAGACGTGCTACAGGAGCGTATGTCTCTTCATAATCAATACCTTCCTCTTGATTGTAACCTTGGGAAACTAATCTAGCTTTGTTTCTAGTAATAACGCCGTTTTCATCAAGTTTGTTACGAAAAACCCATCTAGTGCCGATTACTTGATGATCTCCCGAATGAGGGACTAAGTCCCAAACATCATTCCGTTTAAATTGGTTTAATTCTTCTTGCATGGCCATTAGCCAATGCTCATCAAGTAATGCGTCCTTAGCGTTTTTCGGCTCAACTTGTGAAACGAAAGCAAAATGATGACAGAAGTTACTTATCTTTGAGCGTGTTGTAACGCCCTTTGGGATGTCCCCTATTATGTTGTCAATTGGATGGTCTTTCACATTTGTCCAGGCCTTAGGAAGTTCTTCATTGTTTGAGATGCTCTCTTTTTCATTTTCATCATGAGACTCATCTTTCTCTTTCTCAGCATCTTTCTTTACAATATTTTCATTCTCGTCTTCCTTATCTTTGACAATATCTTCAGTGGATGGACCTGCACCATTAAACGAAAGACCTTTCTCGACATATTTTGTATAAGATTCATCAAAAGACACGTGTACTGACTCTTCTACTATAAGTAATCTTTTATTATATATCCGATATGCTTTGCTAGATTGTGAGTAACCAAGGAAGATGCCCTCGTCAGCTTTAGCATCGAATTTACCAAGATTATCCTTACCATTATTCAATACAAAACACTTACAACCGAATACATGGAGATGAGATACATTTGGTTTTCTACCCTTTAGTAATTCATATGGAGTTTTGTTTAGTATAGGACGTATTGTTATCCTATTCAAAACATAACACGCGGTGCTAATCGCGTCAGCCCAGAAATACTTAGGTAGACTACCCTCATTCAGCATTGTTCTTGCCAACTCCTCTAGAACACGATTTTTACGTTCAACCACTCCGTTTTGTTGTGGTGTTCTAGGAGCTGAAAAGTTATGCTCAATTCCATGTTTATCACAGTATTTTTCAAAAAGATAGTTTTCAAACTCTCCACCGTGATCACTTCGAATTGCAACTATTTTGGTGCTCATTTTGTTCTGACATAATCTTGCAAATTGCGTGAAAGATGGAAAAGTTTGATCCTTACTAGGTAGAAAGATTGTCCAACAAAATCTAGAGTAATCATCGACAATGACAAAACCATAGATGTTTCCACCTATGCTTTTAGTCCTTGAAGGGCCAAAGAGATCCATGTGAAGGAGTTCAAGAGGGCGTGATGTTGAAACCACGTTCTTTGATTTAAAAGAGATTTTTGTTTGCTTTCCCTTTTGACAAGCATCACATAGATGATCTTTTGAAAACTTCATTTTAGGTAAGCCGATTACTAAGTCTTTTGTGACAACCTTGTTAAGTAAGTCAAAATTTATGTGGGCGAGACGTCTATGCCAAAGCCATGAGTCTTCGCCTAGAGCAATTAGACACTTGGTACTAGACTTAGATACCTCATCCAAGTTTAGCATATAGATGTTGTTTACTCTTAAGCCATTAAACATAATGTCTCTTTTCTTAGTATGTTCTATTGTGCAGCCAGAATTTATAAATGTTACTTTAAAATCTTTGTCGCACAATTGACTTATACTTAAGAGATTATGCTTAAGACCTTCTACTAGCAGTACATCAGTTATAGTTGTGGTAGAAGGGTTACCTACACTTCCTTTACCAAGTATGGCTCCCCGATTGTTATCTCCATAGGTGACATACCCTTTTTTCTTTGCGTGAAACTCAACGAAAAGAGATATGTCTCCAGTCACGTGTCTTGAACATCCACTATCAAGGAACCACAACCTTTCGGCAATGTCAGGACACTTTTCCTGCAAAATTAATTTAGAGAGGGAGGTCCCCAATTTTCATTGGGTCCTTGGTAGTGAGTACATAATTTGTTGCACTTAGGCAACCATTGAAATACTCCTTTAGGAACCAAAATCCTCCTAAATTTGCATTTCTCAATGGTATGACCCTTTTTGCAACAATAGTGACAGGTAATATGATGAGAATATGCTGTTTTGCTAGTTGATACTTTTGGTACAAAAGTGTATTTTCTATATAAAGGAGTATACGACCTTTTGAACTTATTTGGATCAACCGCAAAAGTCACTTTTGGTTGTAGAGCCTTGTCTAATTTGGCTTTTAGATCTCTTACTTCTTTTTGCCAAATATGACATGTCTCACAACCAAACCATGATGTAGGATCTATCTCAACTTTATCCTTTTGAATGTCTAGCATAGATTGTTTTAAAGCTTCCATATCCTTTTCGGTTTTCTCAACTTTTGATTCAAGATATGAAAAGATTTTCTTATTTGAGGCCAAAAGTTTGAAAGCTTCAATTGCATCTCTATGGAACTCTTCAAAAGCAAGTTTTAGTTGAGAATGAGATACCTTATCTATGAGTTCAGGTTTAAGATGACTTACAAGTTTCTTTTTCTTGTGTTGATGAGCCATAAGGCATAAGTTTGCTGATTCTTCTTCATCGCTTGATGAGCTTTCACTAGATGAATCACTTTCCCATGCTATGTAGGCTCTTCTAGATTTGTTATGACCTTTGCTTTGGTTCTTCTCTTTTTCCTTCTTAAGGTATGGACAATTCGGTTTGTAGTGACCGACTTTGCCACAATTAAAGCAAGGACCTTTGATTTTTCCTTTGTTGTTGTCATCTTGTTTGAGCTTGTTTGATTGCTTTCTATAGTTGATCAAGCCTTTGTCAGAATGTTTTGCTCCATTTTTCTTTAGGTATTTGTTGTATCTTCGCACAAACAGTCCCATTTCCTCATCATCGGAGTCTTCATCATCACTTGTATCACTATCCTCTAGCTCTTGTCTTGAGGTCTTGGAGCTTGAAGCTTTTAGAGCTATTGACTTCTTCTCTACCTCTTTCTCCATGTTCTTCTCTTTCTTTGCCCTTTTCTCATGCATGTCAAGGCATTTAAGATGTTGTTCATGTTCCTCTAGTTTACCAAAAAGAGTGGTAATGTCTAAGGTGTTTAGATCATTTGCTTCCTTTATTGCTATAACCTTGGGTTGCCATTCCCTATTCAAACATCTTAAGATTTTGTTAGTAGCAACTGCATTGGAAATGGGTCTATCAAGAGAATTTAAACGATTTTTCAGGTGAACGAATCTCTTCTGCATGTTTTCGATGGATTCACCATCTTCCATGTGGAAGAGTTCGAACTCTTGAGTTAACATATTGATTCTAGCTAGTTTGACATCATCCGTTCCCTCATGGGCAACTTGCAATGTGTCCCACATAGCTTTAGCGGATCTACAATGGGAAACGCGATAGTATTCATCAACTCCTAGAGCTGAGATTAGAATGTTTCTCGCTTTCCAATTGTATCCATATCTCTTTTCGTCTTCAGCATCCCAAGTATTTTCTGGTTTTGGAACAACTGCACCAGCTGCGTTTGTCATGGTGATCTGAAAGGGACCATTGACAATAGTTGTCCAGATGTTCCTATCAATTGCATTGATATGGACACACATACAATCCTTCCAATAGCCATAGTTTTCACCGTTGAAAACTGGAGCTCTATTGTGAGCCCCTTTAGGTCCGGAAGTCATCTTTCCAATAAGTGTTTCATGTAGCACGGAATAAACCAGAGCTCTTGATGCCACTTGTTAGACGCTGGCCTAAGGATCTAGAGGGGGTGAATAGATCTCTCAGAGTTTTTCGGAATTATTTCGAACTAAAGCTAAAGCGGTTCTGAATCGACTTGCGTCTATTCCGGACCGATATTGCAAGGGTTGTATATGTGATAAAACCACAAAATAATTGAGATTAACAATGAAATGATATATTATCGAATCAATATGTTTCACTACAGAAAATCGATTAACTTCTAATTTGATAAACTTTGATTTGCAATGCAGTAGTAATGAAAGAAGCAAAAGCACAAACACTTGGTGATAATGATCAAATTGATGGTGATTCAATGTGTGATGAATTGTGATATTTATACAAGTTTTTAATTCACAATTTTAACACTCGAATCGTTGATCAATTTGCAATTATAACCAAATATGAACAGAACGTAAATGAAAAGATAAAAGCGACAAGAACACGATATTTGTTTAGGCAGTTCGTCGATCGTCCTCGCTACGACTATGTCTGCCCCCAATTCCAAACTGAAATTGGGAAATCTTCCATTAATGTTGAAAGCAGTTTATACAGAGAAGATAACAAAGCGATAAACAATAAACCAAATATGTCGATCCTTTGAATCTTCTTCCCCCTTAATCTTGAGCCAGATCAAGGTCTTCCAAGAGCGTCACTTTGATCCCTTTCTGCAGTGTCTTGAATTGCTTGAACACTTGTTCTTCAATCTTCACACTCAGCTGGATCCTTGATGAAGCCTCTTGATAAAAACCCCCAAAATTCACCAATCTTGGAGGACAAAACCCTCAGATTTTATTCACCAAAAACCCCACAAATCTTCACCCACTAGGAATCTTCAATTCCGTTCCATGGACGTTATCGATCTTGAACGCAAACCCTCAACGCAAAAATGATTGTGTGTAGTTGTGTTGGAGTTGTGTCGATGATCGAAGATGAGAAGCCTTTGTGTATCTTTCAGTTGTTGGTGTTGAGAAACTATAATAATGAACCTTAGACAATATATATGAGAGCTGATCAGTTGGAGCAAAGCAAATAAGCAATTTTGGCACTTTTGATCAAATAGGTCGACCTCTTGTAGTGCTTAGGTCGACCTAACAGAGCTGAATTAACTTTGGATGAAATTCTTCCCAGTTAGGTCGACCTGTTGAAGGCTTAGGTCGACCAGAATCCTGTTGAAATACGGTTTGGAGACTTTTCTTCAGTTTAGGTCGACCTAGTTGTTGTGTGGGTCGACCTAACAGTAGGCTGTGTAAATTTCTCCAATTTAGGTCGACCTGGGTTGTGAGTAGGTCGACCTGTCTGTTGTTTTTCTGATCCCTTCTTGTTTTACTTGTATTGAGTCGACCTAGATACAGAGTAGGTCGACCTGCTTTGTCTTGTGTGGCCAATACTTGCTTTTCCTTGAGTTCTTCTGCTTGTGCCTTGTTGCTTGTTTGCTTGTGGAGTTTGCCATGGATCAAAAACACCTTTGTGAGTGTGGTCTTGTATTCACACACTTCGTTAGCAGAAATTCGGACCCTTTACACTAAAGTATCAGCCTCTATTTATAGCTGAGGGTCTGTAGTTGGAATGCGTGAAAGGAGGAGCTTCTTGACTTGGACTTGGAGACGTGCGTCTCCACTTTTTGGGGAAGAGCCTTTGAACGACTTGAGACGTGCGTCTCAAGTGGAGAGAATTTAGGGGGAGCTGGAGACGGGCGTCTCCTCTTGGTGAGGTGGCAAAGAGTCGTTGGAGACGTGCGTCTCCACGTGCTGGATTGAGTTGGGCCACGCGCAATTGGTTTCTTCGTGGGCTGGACTTGTACATTGCACAATTGGGCCTTCTTTGCACCCCTTTCTTGCTTCAGCACCCCTTTTTCATCTTTTAGGCACAAATAGTAGTGATTTTAGCTCCATTTCTTTCTTTTTCACAAATAGTCTCAATATGAGCGTAAAACCTGAAATATCGCAAATACCCGCATAATATCACAATAAAACAATATAATTAAAGGAAAATGCTAATAATTTTTATGGATTTTAAGCTAAATATATGATATAAAATCGTATTATCAAACACATTAGAAAGGTTAGTTGAGACAAAAACACGCTGGAATTTGAAACACAAAAATTTACCATATGAGGTGATCGGAGCTCGCGGTGCATGAGTTCTCAAAGGTGTTTTGCCATGGTTCTGGACCTGTACCTACTTAATGATACCTTAGGAGTACCCTGATGTGATTGGAACGGATTGAAGAAGGCCCCAAGTGAAAACTCGATGGTGTAATTTTGTATGAAAAATTTGAATGGTAAGCTCTAGTCTCTTGGTCGCCTCGTCCCTTTCTTTACGTCTGCAATCCTACTTTATATATGGGAGCCTCAATTAGGTTAACATCTTTGGGCTCACTCCTCGTAATTTGCAAGATTCACCTTTTATTTATTTTCCATTGAATTTTGATTAAAAAACTTACTAAATTGGTATCAAATCCCTCCAATCATCTCATGAATGAAATTGGATTATATATTTGATATATTAAATCATTGAGACTAATTTAAAAATCAAATCTTCGATTTAAAACAAATTATTCCCTTTTTATATGATTTATCAATATTTAAATGAATTAAAATTCAAATAAATAAAAATAAATATTATAAAAAGTAAAATAATTATTTTAAGAGTCATTATAAGGCCCATGGACATGTTTTGGAGTCCCAAAGTTAAGCCCAAAGGTTCGAGACCCAAAATTCTCCACTTTGCCTTATGTGTATTTACTCCAAATTGCCCAACTTATACCCCTTATATCTCTCTCAATTTTGATCCTATAATGGTGTTTTAGGACTTTTCAAAAAGCTTAAAGAGTCCTCTAAACACTCCTTTTGGTTTCGTCTCCATTGAAGCTTCCATGCTCAAGTTGTGAGCTTTGACCCAAAAGGTGTTTTTGTTGACTTTTTGGAGGACCTATAATCTCTTTGACCATATCATCAAAATGATGCATTTCTGGCCTTGGCTTGTGAGATACAAAGTTGTAGAGAATTCAATTTCCTTCAAAATAGGCTTTGGTTGGGAAATTTTTGATACTCCACGTGAAAGTTATGGCCAGTCAAAGTTGAGTTGACTTTCTCCTATAAAAACCCTAATTTGAACCTTTTGAATTTTTTCATTTCTGAGTTTTTATTAATGAATCATGATCAACTTTTGATCAAATGATGGATATAACTTCAAATACTTGATGTTGACAAAAAGTCTTGAAGTTTGACTGTACTTTGACCATAGTTGACTTTTTAGATTAAGCTAGTCGACTGTGGATCATCTGAGCCATTGAGTGAGCAATCCTTGGAATTGAAGCTTGACTTTTGACATGGAGATGCTTTGAGAGATATGAGATACCTTGTGATCCATTGGAGTTCTTAGAGATTCAAACTCCTTTGATAAAATGCAAACCCTAGTTTTGAATAGGATAGAGTGACTTGAGAAAACCCTTGAACCTTGAGTCATTGAAGATGAAATGAGGAGGGCAAATTTTGGGGTATGACACAAAGTATCAGAAGATCAAGTTGCTGCTTCATTAGAGAATCTCAAAATTTCTGAAGAGCCAACTATCAGAAGATCTTCTAGACTCAACTCTGCTCACTCAAAAGATGTTATCATTGGGAAGAAAGAAGATCCTATCAGAACAAGAGCATTCCTTAAGAACAATGCAGAATGTCAATTTGGTCTAGTATCTCTGATTGAGCCAACTTTTGTTGATCAAGCTCTGGAGGATGTTGACTGGATAATTTCCATGCAAGAAGAACTAAATCAATTTACAAGGAATGACGTATGGGATCTTGTTCCAAGACCAAAAGGATTTAACATCATTGGAACTAAGTGGGTCTTCATAAACAAGCTAAGCAAAAAAGGAGAAGTTGTAAGAAACAAAGCCAGACTGGTTGCTCAGGGCTATAGTCAGCAAGAAGGTATTGACTATACTAAAACCTTTGCACCAGTGGCCAGGTTAGAATCTATTCGCTTATTAATTTCTTTTGCCACTCAACATAACATCACTCTGTATCAGATGGATGTTAAGAGTGCCTTCTTAAATGGTTATATAGATGAGGAAGTATATGTCCACCAACCTCCTCGTTTTAAAGACTCTAAGTCTCCAGAACATGTTTTCAAATTAAAGAAATCATTATATGGCCTGAAGCAAGCTCCTAGAGCTTGATATGAAAGATTAAGTTCTTTCCTTCTAAATAATGGTTTCACTAGAGGACAAGTGGATACTACTCTCTTTTGTAAAACCTTTAAAAAGATATTCTAATTTGCCAAATTTATGTTGATGATATTATCTTTGGAACCTCTAATGCTACACTTGGAAAGGAGTTTGCTAAGTCTATGTAGGCTGAGTTTGAAATGAGCATGATGGGAGAACTCAAGTACTTCCTTGGGATCCAGATCAATCAAACTTCTGAAGGACCTTATGTTCATCAGACCAAATATGTGAAAGAACTTCTGAAGAAGTTTAATCTTTCAGAAAGCAAAGAAGCAAAAACTCCTATGCATCCAACGTGTGTTCTAGGTAAGGATGAGGTAAGTAAGAAGGTAGATCAGAAGCTCTACAGAGGTATGATTGGATCTCTTCTATATCTTACTGCTTCTAGACCTGATATTTTATTCAGTGTTTGTCTGTGTGCAAGATTCCAATCAGATCCTAGAGAATCTCACTTAACAGCTGTTAAGAGAATTCTGAGGTATCTGAAAGGTACTACTAATGTTGGTTTAGTCTACAAAAGATCTGAAGAATACAAATTAGTAGGATTTTGTGATGCTGATTACGCTGGAGATAGAGTTGAAAGGAAAAGTACTTCTGGAAGTTGTCAATTTCTTGGAAGTCACCTGATCTCCTGGTACAGCAAGAAGCAAGCTACAATTGCCCTCTCTACAACAGTAGCAGAATATGTTGCTGCTGCAGGATATAACACACAGATGCTCTGGCTGAAGAGTCAGCTAGAAGATTATCAGATATATGGGAGTAACATTCCTATCTTCTGTGATAATACTTCTGCTATTTGTTTATCTAAGAATCCAATCTTACATTCCAAAGCTAAACATATTGAGATTAAACATCATTTCATTAGGGACTATGTTCAGAAGGGTGTTCTATCTTTAAACTTTGTCGATACAGACCATCAATGGGCTGATATCTTTACAAAACCCCTTGCTGAAGATAGGTTTAAGTTCATTCTGAAGAATATCAGTATGGAATTATGCCCAGAATGAAAGGATGAGAAGTTCTGATATATGGATTAGATTTGAAATGATCTTTTATTTCTTTTATAAGAAGTTCTGAATGTTGATCAGTTAGATATTCTGATTCTGTTATTGCTAACGTTTAATATGTCTAAGTTGATTCAGAATCTCTTTTAAAGAAAAACATCTGTCACTAGCTATTCCAGAAGATGAACACGTGTTCACTCTAATTGGACAAGCATGCATGCAATTGATGAGACGCCGCCCTAGGTAACTGTGCAAATCATTTCAAATATCATGTTTTACCCTAACGTCACTCATCATTAAATGCTAACTGATTCAAACTCTGTAATCTCATTCATTCAGAGTCATATTGCATATCATTTCAAATTCGTGCCTATATAAACTCATCTCTATATCATTTCATCTCTTTCCATTCATCTTCATTATTCTTTATCTGTATAGATGGAATCACTGGAGCTCTTCATGGAAGAACTGACTGGGATAAAATGGATCGAGAGTTGTTTTCTTCTGGTGTTGCCTCTCCCTACACTATTGACTTGAAGCCTTCCTACAAAGTATGGGCTAAGATCATTCTAGGATCTCTCTATCATATAAAACCATCAAACTCTGCTACCTATGTCAATCAGGATCAGAAGTATATATTATTCTGCATTGAAAAAGGCATGAGAGTCAATCTACCACACATTCTTTTTCAACATCTGAAGACAAATATTGAAGAATCAAGAGATGAAGAACATCAGAAGTATCCCAAACTCAAGAAGAATACTATTCCTTTTGGAAGAATGATTTCAGATATTCTGACTGAGAGTGGCTTGATAGATATTCTGAGAGCAGCTGGCTCGTCTCAGAACTTGACTGCTATTCGAGGGAGTATTCTGAATGCTCAGTCTCTAAAAAGGATGCAACTGATTGAAAAGGTGACCACTCCTCCAAAAGTGTTTCCAGATATTCTGACAAGAAGAACTCCTGTTGTGAGTTTCTCTCACATGTTCAAAGAGGAGCTAGACAAATATGTTAAACGCTATCTGAAGTCATGTGTTAAAGCACAAACTTCTGTTGATCCTGCTTGGATTTGAGGAAGAACTCTTCCATCTCTGGATGAGTTAAGAAAGAAGGACAAGAAGAAGAAAGTAAAGAAGCTGAAGAGAAAGGTCACAGAAGAAGGACCTGATGCTAAGCAAGCAAAGAAGCAGAAGAAACCTACAGAGTCTCTCAAAATACCCAGAACCTCTGAACAGCTTGAGAAACTCATTCATAAAATTTACCATGCAGATTCTTCTGACCTTCCCCCTTAGAAAAAGCCATCTCCTTCTGAAATTCCATCCTCTTCCACCATCACAAAAAGAAACCGTCCACTTCCTTCTACACCAGTTCTAGACCCTCAACCACTAAATGTTGTCTTCCACCAAATTCCTTCTGAAAATATATTCTCAACCACCTCCATTCCTTCTTCTATCTCACCAATTATTGATCCTCCAACCACCTCCACCGCAGATTCTTCATCCTCCTTAACCTCTTCTATCACCTCTGCTTTGTTCTCAAGAGAATCTGAACCCTATAGTCTTCTTTACCCTGACTATTGTTTCACCTTCAATCCTCCTGAACCCTCTATTGATACTTGTTATGACTTGTTAAAGTATAAGGTCAGAACAGGGTTGGATACTCTGAGAGCTGCTCATGACTCCAAGATGGATCATGTTGCTGCTGGCAAGTTGTGGAATATCTTTGAGAAGGATATTCAGACTGATCTTTTGTACATCTAGAAGAGATGCTTGGTTGATGCATATGGACCTTCTGGTTATTTTTTGGAGTTAGATGATGGTAAGTACTATCATCCCATCAGAAGCTGGAAATCTCTTGAAGAGAAGGAATTAGTTGATGAGCTTGAAGAGGTGCATCCTCTTGCTATGGTTGTGTGGAAGCCTCATTACCACGTTCTAACTGGAGACTTTCAGTCCATATTCAACTGGCTAATGGAGAATCCCTCTGTTAATGCACCAGATATGGTATATCTAGAAGTTGAATATCCATCAGAACCAGCTGCTCCTACACCTCCACAGAATTTGGCTAACATTCTTATGGCCCTTGAGAATCCAGAAGCAGCAATCCCTTCTCCTGTTTATGTTGAAGTTGCTTCTGAATCAGAAGCTGATGCTGAGAATCAAGATGCTAAGAATCATCCTGCTAAGCAATCTCCTGCAAAGGAAAATCAAGCTGATGTTCTCATGGTCGATGCATATGCTGAGAATCCTCCTCTTATGGACAATAGCTGTGATGCTTCTTCTGCTGGACCTTCTGTGCTAATAAACACCATGAAGGCTCTTCAACAGAATCAAGCTGATCTAGCTTCTCGTCTGGACAAGCATGAGGATACTCACAATGAGTTCAGATCTTTCATGAAGACGCAGACAGAAGACACTACTGAGATTAAAAACCTTTTGGCCATGTTAGCTAATAAGCTTGGCTAGTCGTAGTCTGTCTTGGTCTTAGATGTTTTCTTGTTTTATGCATTTGTTTCTTGCATCTGCTTCTATCCCTCTTGTACTTCTGATATTCTGTTAATCAATGAAATTATTATCTTCTTCACCATATGTGTCTTTTATCATCTGAATCTTTTAATGCTTTTTGATGTTATGACAAAAAGGGGGAGAAACATGATAATTGATTTGGTTTATTATATCAGTTGCTGGGATTAAGTCTCAACATTTCCTAACATTATTTGCAAGTTCTATGTCTTTGAGATTTTTTGCAGGATTGTAGATATTCTGAAAAAGCTAAACATAAGAAGCAAATACATGAGGAAAAGCAATTCTATAAAGAAGCATGTTCTTGGAAAATTGAAGCAAGCTTAGTGCTGTGAAGCTTCAAGATCAGAAGCAAGAAGAATGTTATGATATTCTCTTTGTAGAATATGCTCTGATACATTTTCTTCTCTTAAATGCTATGATACATGCTCTTTCTTAAGAATGTTCTGATACATTCATGCTCTGATATTTTTTGTCTAGTATGTTCTGAAACATTTTAGGATGTAAAGATGCTCTGATGATGCTCTAATACATTCAAGAATGTTCTGATACAATCAAGCATGCTAAGACAACAAAGAAGAAATTCAAAGATCTGAAGCTGTCCTATGGAAGCAAGAAGCAGAAGCTCTGAATATTCTGAAGTTCTAGGCAAAGTGAACGTCTCTACCGAAATGAAAAAAATACTCAGGGAAGTCTTTTATTTATAAATTCTTCTAGTATTTATTTCAGGAGGAGATTGTTAATCTCAGGGGGAGACATATTCACACAATCTGATTATATGCTTATGCTATATATGTGTAATTGTCTTTTGTCATCTGATATTCTGATTGCAAATTCATATCAATTATATATGTTTTTGTCGTCATAAAAAAGGGGGAGATTGTTAGAACAAGATTTGTTCTGATCAATATTCTTGTTTTGATGATAACAATATATATGAATTTTGTATAAGACAATATGGTACTCTAATCCTTTGCATTTTCCATTTCAGGAAATATATAAAGAGTATGCACAATTCAGCGCTAAGAAGCACTGACTCAGAAGGTTCAAGATTGCAACATCAGAACATGATCTCGCAAGACATCAGAAGATGGTCAAGCAGAACCAGAACATGGTCTATGAAGCATCAGAAGAACATGAAGTCAGAAGCTGAAGCACTAAAGTTCTTATGGTATCACGCTCAAGCACTTCAATGTCTGAAGACAAGAAGATGCTTTGCACCAAGCTGATTGACTCTGATATTCAAACGTTGTATTCACAAATCCGAGATCAGAAGCAAGTACAAGATAACAGGCTATTAAGTCTAATCTCTGACTGACAAAAGGAACGTTAGAAGCTATAAAAGGCAAAGTCAGTAAAAGCAACAAAAGCATGGCTCGAGGTAGTTGACAAAAGTGTGAAACATTAAATGCAGCGCTGTACTATTCACGCAATGTATTAAATGAAACCCAACGGTCATCTTCTCAAATGCCTATAAATATGAAAGTTCTGATCAGAAGCAGCTAACGGACACTTGCAAAAAAATACTGAAACGCTGTTGAAATCAAAACTCACGAACTTCATCTTCAACCTCACATCTCTTGTAATATTTTAGTGAGTGTTAAGCTTAGAACTTAAGAGAAATATCACAGTTGTGATTATAGCTTTCTTAGAAGAAAATTCATACTCTTGTAAACATTTATTTTACATTGATTGTAAAAGGTTCCTAGAGTGATCAGTTAGATAAGTAGACTCTAGAAGACTTAGAGGTTATCTAAGTGGTGCTTTCCTAGAGTGATCAGGTTGTGATCAGTATACTCTAGAAGACTTAGAGGGTATCTAAGTGGAAAACCATTGTAATCAGATTGATTAGTGGATTAAATCCTCAGTTGAGGTAAATCACTCTAAGGGAGTGGATTGGAGTAGTTTCGTTAACAACGAACCAGGATAAAAATAATTTTGTTCATTGTTTTTATCTTAAGAGTTTTTAAAGTCACACTTATTCAACCCCCCCCCCCCTTTCTAAGTGTTTTTCTATCCTTCAATCCTCTCTTGTTGCCTTTCGATATTATGGTCAAGTCCCTCGAACGTGGGGATGTCTTAGCAAGGTTGCCTCCAATTAATATCATCATAGTCCCTTCGAGTTTCCTACGATAAAATGATGATCGTCCCTTAAAATGCTAAGATATCCTCACATGTTGCCTTCTATGACCATACGATGACCACTCGATGACCCGTACATCCAATGCATAGGACTACATACCCTTAAATGGTATGGATAGTACTATCACTTAAGTAAAGACTAAGAACAAGTTAGACCTTATAACTTTAGGGTAGCTACCTCTTAATTGCATGCTCAATTCAAAAATCAAAACAAATGCTCTTCATACACCTTTTTTTCAAAACACTTTTAAAGGCTACACTTTATTTACAAAGTTAAAGTCCCTTTTTTTAAATGTTTTTCTAAACACACACTACACTCTTTCAAATCAAACAATTAAAAGTGAGCTAAGCAATTAAGAGCCCATGGATAACCATGGATACATAGGGTGCTTACACCTTCCCTTTGTATAACCTACCTCTGAACTCAATCTCTTTCAAAAAGGTCTTTTCTGTTCTTTTTGCCTTTCCTTATTAGATAAAATAAAATTCAATGGCGACTCTTGCTATCCGCACATTTTTAAAAGTCAGTTCTCCCACCGTGTTAAAGAACTGACGACTCTGCTGGGGATTAAATAAAAAGAGGGGTTACCTTAGAGCTAGGATCACTTTAAATGTTTTTAATTGTTTGATTTGTTTGCTTTATATTTCAAGGGCTATTTGGGTATATTGCTTGTGTGAAAGATCCTACACCCGGATCTAGTGTGCCTTAGGTATATGGCAAGAGACAAAGGAGACTGTATGGCGTATACCGCTATGGTTGATATGGTAGCCATCGTTAGTGTGACACTCAGGTTTGTTCTGATATTCCTTGGGATCCGACTCGTGGAAAACATTTGAATGCCACGTGGTGTCTTTAAGCACTAATTTGTCCTTAGAACCCTAGTGAACTTGACTTTGGCCTTTAGGAAAGTAGCGAGATGGCTGGCGTTGGTTCTGACCGGAGTTGGTTAATACTCGAAGCTACACTCATATGGATCAGACTTTCAGGATGTTTTTGGTCGGTGATTCAATTGCTGAACTGAAATAATGCCTTCGAGAAAGATCAATGATATGAGCTCCCTAGAATCCGATCTTTATTTAGGACAGGTTGAGCCAACTAAAATTCAGTAGGGAGGGTACTTACCTTTGAACTTCATGCGAGCCTTTAAACCTAAGGCTTCTCGTGTGACTTGCTTGTGTGTGCTGCTAACCATTTGATTTCCTTGCAGGATTTGTCTGCAGGACTTACTCGTCCTTATTACCTTATGCTTTGCCTAATGCATAACATTTGCATGACATCATGACATCGTAACATAGCATGTTAACTAACCCTTTCAAGGATCTTAGGAATTTAGGGCGCACAATTTCAAGTGCTATTATCAAGGACTGAATTCCTATCAAGGGGCAAGAGGATTTATTTTCCTCTGGCCATATGTCTTCAGATACAAACGTATATACCTATCAGGGGCAAGAGGATTTATTTTCCTCTAGCCATGTGCCTTCAAATTCAGACGCACAAGTATCCCGAATCAGAGGCTATGACCCACTGGATATGGTGAGCTTGATTCTTATAGAAGGACATCCAAAAATGGAAGTTCTTCAGACAAAGATGCGACCAACTCATTTTCTAATGTCGCAAACTAAATTCCCTAAAGATCCTTGAAAATGTTGCATTTGCATTCATAACATCGCATATCAGGTTTCTTACAGCAGGTTTCTCACCTCCTTGCTGTTTATTTCAGCATCATAAGCATGAACCTCGAGCAATCAGTCAAAAACCTTCAGGTCCAGAATGCCCAGTTTCAAGATCTGATCCTGAATTTGTCCAAGGGGCAAGATGAGCTGAAAGCACTCTTGACCAAGAAGGAGAAAAAGTCCAAAAGATCTGTGGGTGTTCTTAACATGGGGAGAAGATTCAGAGGCCCAGCTAGAACAGCCAAAGACGTTGAGATCCCTGAGGACAGTGACAATGAACAAGATGATGATGCTGGTATCAAAACTGATGCGAAAAATAACCACGATTCTTTAAATCCCTCTGAGGAAGAAGAGGAATACTACTATGAGGATGAATATCCTGATGAGAAATACAAGTTGTTGGAAGAGCGTATGAAAGCCATGGAAATTCAAAAGGTACCTGGGCTAGATTTTGAAGAGCTATGACTTATCTCAGGGGTGGTCATCCCTCCCAAATTCAAAACTCTTACATTTGCTAATTACGACGGAGTTTCCTGTCCTAATCTACATTTGAGGTCCTACGTAAGGAAGATTCAGCCTCACACTACTGACAAGAAGCTTTGGATCCACTTCTTTCAAGAAAGTCTGAGTGAAACACAACTGGAATGGTACTATCAAATCGAAGGTACCAACATTCATACTTGGGAAGATTTGGCAACTGCTTTCTACAAGCAATACCAATACAATGCTGATCTCGCGCCAACCCACATGCAACTACAAAGTATGTCTATGGGTTCTAATGAAAGCTTCAAGGAGTACGCCCAGAAATGGAGAGATCTGGAAGGCAGAGTTCAACCTCCTTTGGACAATAGAGAGTTGGTCGACATGTTTATGAGTATGCTGACTGGTCCGTTCTATAGTCATTTGCTGGGGAGTTCATCATCTGGTTTCGCTGACCTGATACTGACTGGAGAGCGCGTAGAAAGCAAAATCCGAAGTGGTAAGATTCAAGGGGCTGCATCCTCCGATATTGTAAGGAAGCCATTTAATGCAAGGAAAGATTCTAATGTTATGTATGGTCAGAAAATGAGTAGTCATGACCAATCTGCTGGGGCAGTTATGATCTCTACGTCGGCACCACAACCACAACATAAGCAGGACGCGCCTAAGCGTCGATTCACCAAGATTAATATGTCACTGGCTCTGGCATTTCAACACCTGTTAAAGTCAATGTTGATTACTTTGAAGGATCCCCCTAAGAATCCTAGTACTTCTGCTCGTGGCTATAATCCTAATTTGAGGTGCGCGTACCACTCCGATAGCCCTGGTCACAATACGAATAGTTGCTGGACACTGAGGAACAAGATCCAAGATATGATCGATAATGAGGAATTTGAATTTGATCCTCCTTAGACTCCTAACGTGATCACTGCTCCTATGCCCGATCATGACAAGACTGCTTAATATCTAGAGAGATGGACTTCTTAGATCATTAGCTTTACTTTCAGTTGTAATCTCTATTTTGTTGTTTAAACTTTTTCCTTATGCCAGACTTTATTCGCTTTAATAATAGCCATTACTGCATTGAATATATTTGTCTTGAATTATTTCTTCTCTTATTTAAAACTGTGTTTTTACTTCGTTTTCTTTGTGATATTCAACTCTCGCCAAAGCTGTAAGCCTTTGAGGGAGGATGCCGAAAATGATACCGTAATCTCATACAGTATTTCTTTTGAACAGACTATCCTGACGAAGTACATGCATTGTTTCAAATTCTTAAACACTGGAGATATAAGGAAGTTAATCCCTTGTTAACCCCGTTCGAGCCTAAGGAGTATAAGTTTTTCTTTCACGTACAAATTAAAACCCTTAATCATAACTGGGGCAAGGTAGTTACTCAATTAACTCAATTATACCAGTTGTTCGTTTACACAATTAGTGATGGGTTCCTGTAACCATTAAGTCAGGGAGTCAATATCTATCAAGAGTAAAGCCCGCTAAGTCAAAACCTATGAAGGAGACTTAAGGAAAATTGAGACATCCCGCTGACTGTAATCTCAAAATAAATAGTTCAGGCAAAAGTTAGGGATAACAAAGTCAAAAAAGAGGTTGCTATAAATACTCAACAAAAGAAAAATGTTACAAAAATGATGACTACCTCTTCAAATAAACTTCAAGTTTTGAACCATCACCGATGTTAGTGTTACAATTCCAAAATCTTTTGGAGCTAAAACGCATAGTTAGCTGAGCATAGGATTGATGAACATCACGAAGATTGGGATGGGTACAAATAAACTTTGAGCCATTATCCTTTGTTTCTTAAACCGTGAACCAAGCCACGTTACAACCCTTAAAAGTCCTAAATGAAGCATGGTTAGTTCGAAAGCATAATGTTACCAAAAGGTATCCTGACTCCTCAAGGTTTACCATAAACCCCGAGTTGATGTCACGTTTTTATAAATCTTGTTTTACTAAAAAATGTTTTCAAACTTCAAGACAGACATATACATTGCATTTTTTAATTTCATTATTAAACATATTTGTCTACATAAGGTCAAATGTTTAGCATCAAGAAGAATCTGCATGGGGCATGACTAATGACTAAAAGTCCTCCCGACAGACAATATTACTTCAAAAGTAATATTTCCTGTACTTGACTCAGTTGGTCAAAAGCCAATGTATATAAGGGGTATGACACATTATTGTCCAACCCATATGGGCAATCAGGTCAAGACTCGAAGAATCTCTTAGGAGCATCGAGCAAATCAGGGGCATTCACCCAAGCATATCTAAAGCTACTTCTCGATCAACCAGGGGCATTGTTCCTAAGTTTATGATACTGGGGACAAGTTACCTAGAATAGTACATATTTCAGAAGGTCCTCACGAGGCGAATCTCTTCAAAAGTCCCTGCTGACTGGGGCAAAGCTATGCTTGCTTGATTCTTCGACCAATACTCACTGGTGTGCCAATCAATACAAGTCCAGGAATGGCGGTCACTACGACCACTAGGGCAACGTTCAAGGCATCCATGTCTTCCCACAGAGTCAGTTTCCTGGAAATATCCTCACAAAACAATCTCACCGAATACTGCTCGAGAGATTATCTCAAGTGAGCTCCCCTCCAACAAAGATACATTCCTCAGCAGAATCCCTTTTGAGATCCTCTCCTCCAACAGGGTTTACTCAAGCTCTTATCCCTAGTCAAGTACATCAATACCAGATCATTTAAGCTACTTTTGTCCCCAAGCGGAGATTAAGAACCCCCAACCAGATATCCTTGAACAGATGACAGGAATCCTCAACACAATCACATTGTCATTATCTCCAGCAACATATAGGGATTTATTTTCCCAATCAGAATTTTCCATACGGAGCTAACAATACGTTTGAACTACATATTCATAGGCGTGTTCATGCATTATTCATAGTGCCTCATGACTAATACATACATAACATACAAGATTCTCATTTATTTTGAGAATTTCATTTAACGATACATGCACCATGACATTGCATAAAACTAACTTTGTCTTTTCAGGTTATGTCATAATCAAATGAACATTATACAATCAAGACAATGATTTATTCATGACACTCATTCAAGACAGACTAAATCCTGACACTCAAGTCAGAAAAGTCACAACAATGGAGTCACGACAATGGAGTCACGACAATTGAGTCACGACAATTGAGTCACGACAATTGAGTCACGACAATTGAGTCACGACAATGGAGTCACGACAATTGAGTCTCGACAATGGAGTCCCGACAATTGAGTCACGACAATGGAGTCACGACAATGGAGTCACGACGATGGAGTCACGACAATTGAGTCCAGACAATGGAGTCCCAACAATTGATTCACGACAATGTAGTCACGACAATGGAGTCACGACGATGGAGTCACGACGATGGAGTCACGATGATGGAGTCACGACGATGGAGTCAGCATAATTGAGTCCCGACAATGGAGTCCCAACAATTGATTCACGACAATGGAGTCACGACAATGGAGTCACGACGATGGAGTCGTGACGATGGATTCACGGCGATGGAGTCACGACGATGGAGTCACTACATTAAAGTTACAACGATGGAGTCACGACAACTGAGTCACGACAATTGAGTCACCACAATGGAGTTACATATTTAATTCTGATATTCAGTTCAAAAACGACCATGGCAATGAAGTCACGACAATGGAGTCATGAAAATAGAGTCATGACAATCAATTCAACAATTTAATTCTGACACAACTCAGAAAAAATCAAAAAAAGAAACAGATACAGTCTAACGTATGACTCATTCTGACACTCGTCAATACATCAACTAATGGCATCTGCAAGCCCATCTTCGATAACATTCCGTCAACACCTGGATGGCTTCTTTAAGCCCACCTCCAACATTATTTCCTGCATCAGCGAGTGCAAATTTTAGGGCATTTTAAGTGTTCAATCATCTTCTACCTTCGGATTCCGACAGGCAAACAAATCAGTCTACATCCCCAGGTCTAAGAAGATTGAACAGGGACAGCTGTCATACCCCAAAATTTGCCCTCCATATTTTAAGATATTTTGGCTCAAGGAGTCTCCTCAGACTCATATGATCTCCTGCTGCTCAAGGTCACACAAGGATTGAGCACACCTATTTTTCTCTTAAGCAATGAGTCTCTAACTAGGGTTTTGTTTCTTTTCAGGGAAATGGGACTTCTAATACCTCAAGTGGACTCCATGGTATCCCAGGTGCATCAAAGTATTCTCATACCAAGTTTCAAGCCTCACAGTACAAGACTGCTCAGTCAAATGCCCAAATGATCAACAGTTGACTATGCTAGGTTAAAAGTCAACTATTGTCAACTTACAGTCAAAACTCCTGATTTTTGGTCAACATCAACATTTTGAGGTTATATTCATAATTTGATCAAGGGATGACCATGATTCATCAAGAAAAGCTCCAAGATCACCAAAACTCAAAGTTTCTAAATTAGGGTTTTTGAACTAAAAGTCAACTGAACTTTAACCAGCCATAACTTTGACCGGCCATAACTTTGACATGGTTCATCAAAAATTTTCAAGGCCATGTACCTTCAAATTCAGAGGTATCCCGAATCAGAGGCGATTACCCACTCGATATGGTGAGCTTGATTCTTAAAGAATGACGCTTAAAGACGAAAGCCAAGGTTCTTCAGACGAAGCTGTGATCAATCATTTTCTAATGTCGCAAACTAAATTTCCTATAGATCCTTGATAACATTGCGTCTGCATTCATAAAACATCGCATAACAGGTTTCGTACAACAGGTCTCTCATAAAGACTTTTAGAGTCGCCACCTATTCTACCAGGGCGAATAGGAACCCTACGCAGTTATGAGATCGGGGTAAGATTATTATAATCAAGTCGAGGGAAGGTGTTAGGCACCCTCAACCCTTTCCTAAGGTTTTGAGTCTAAGTTAACAGTTTTATGGCTAAATGTTAAGATTTAATAGCTAAGGAAATGAATAGGGGAAAAAGTGAGATTTTAGGGAATGGGACTCGCCTTGTTACCAAGTGCCTACATATCTCCTTAGGGAGAATCAGAGTCAACGTAGTTCGGGGCACAGAGTTGTACGCCTTAGGATTTTATATGAAGTGGTTTGAAGGCTTTTTGAGTGGCCTTATCGTAGTTATGATAAATCATAGTTTTTGAAAGGTTTTGGAAAGTGTTTTAAGGTTGGGCGTACAACCCTGATTTTTAATATGCACTATTAATCGCAATGATCAATAGGTTTGATCACCATAATTAATAGATTAGTAGTGTATTATTACCAATTCTAATTGATAGGTTCAATTATCACTAATAACAAATAAATGTGTTTTTTAGATTTTAATTGTTTAATTTTTATCGTTATCTCTCGTAATCGATAGATTCGATTATAAATAATAACGAATTTTAGAGAATAAATAGGCTAATCATCGCAACCAATAAGATGGTTGAAACCCTTTAGCCAAATCAGTTTATTTGAATTATATTTGATTAAATAATTTAATGACCGATTGTTACCCATCGCGACCAATAGATTTAGTCGAAACGAATAATAAATTAAATTCTAACACTTTGGCCAAACGGCCAGTGGGATTGGGCAAACCCTAATACTTTGATAACTATCTAGGGTTTTGTGATTTTTAACAATAAAAATTGATTAAATAAATTAAATCGACATAATCGAAATAAATCGGAAAAATAAATTTAAAGCTAATTATATTATTAACATGATTTTAAAATTAAATTTTGTATGTAATAAAAATAAGTAAACCAATTACAATTATATAAACAATATAACAAATAAATAGAAAAATAAAGGAAGAACTTTGGGTGTTACTCCTGTGTATTGCGTTGATGAGCGTCCATGGTGAGGTCGCATCCTGGACCTTCAGATCCTGATTGCTAGAAATCCAATGGCTGGGACTAGAGGGCATATGGCGTTCCTTCATAGGACGCGTGTACTAGATTCATCTGCATACTTTAGTGAAAAGATAATAAAAATAATGGAAAAGTGAGGCCCCTAGGGATCGATCCATGGTTCCTCTAATGCAAGAGCTTCACGTTTTACCATTCCAGCTGAATTCACTAGTTGTAAGTAAAAGGAAACAAATAATTAAATAGGAAAACTGGAATTTTGTTGGTCAATTCAACGTGCTGCCCACGTGGAGGCTGACCCACAAATCAAGGTTTGAGGATGTTCCACGCACGCAAGTCCAATGGTCAGACTTACTATTCACCTTCCCCAACCTTATTTCCTGCGAATTTATGTATGAAAAATGCTGCGGATTTACCTGCCAATAATCCTTCAAATCCCTGCAACGATTATAACTCAAACAAAACGCGTTATACGAACCTAAGTCATGCCCAGATCCACCGAATAACCTCCTCTGAATCCATTGGAGGGGTTTATTTCCTCTGAAACGGCTTACCTCTTGGAACTCGAAGCTTGAACATGGTTGTGCCCTAGCCATGGCACAACGTTATCCCTGCATCAAAGCTTAAAAGGAGACCATCTATACTACTCTAAACACAGTCACAAACAAGTATATGCACACAAAAACAATTGAAACGGTCTGAAAGAAAAATATGAATTCCAAGAAAGATACAAACCGGTGCAACCTTAATGAGAAGGATATGAGACGTTCTGACCATCACAATTGCTTGGGATGATCCTCTGAATAGTGCAAGAAGACGATTCAAGGCTTAGAATGCAATGGGAACGGCTGTGCACGATGAAATATTATGCCCTAGTTTTCTCTTATTTTTGGAAGCTTAGAATAGGGTTTATAGACCAGATTTTCGTCCCCTAGGGCAGCTGCACCTCTTTGCTATACATATGAGAGAGAATTAGGTTTAATGCCATGGAGAGATATCTTCTTTTCATTAGAAAAAGATTTGATTTAAACTTGTATAAAATCTTGCTATTTTTGGTTCAAATTGTTCTTATCTCTTTCCAATCCCTCTTGCATGAAATTTGTACCATTATTTGATATTTGGAGTATTGAAACTTGATTAAAAAACCAATCTTTTGATTTAATCTAATTATTTTATGTTTTACTTAATTTATTTAATATTTAAATGAATAAAATTCAAATAAATAAAATAAATGTCTTAACAATAAAATAATAGATTTTTAGGTCTTAATATTATCCATGGATATGTTTTAGATCCAAAAAATAGGCCCAAGAATTCAAAATATCAAGATTCTCCATTCTGTATTAGATGTAATTTCTCAAAGTCGCCCAACTTGCACAAGCTATAACTCCTTCAATTTTTAACATATGGAGGTGTTCTTGGACTTTTTCGAAAGGCTAGAGAGTCATCTAAATGACCCTTTTGGTTTCATCTCAATTGAAGCTTCCATTCTCAAGTTATAAGCTTTGACCCAAAAGGTGTTTTTGTTGACTTTTTGGAGGACCTGTAATCTTTTGCACCATATCTCCCAAATGAAGCATTTCTGGCCTTGGCTTGTGAGAGACAAAGTTGTAGAGAATTCAATTTTCTTCAAAATAGGCTTTGGTTGGGAAATTTTTGATACTCCATATCAAAGTTATGACCAGTCAAAGTTGAGTTGACTTTCTCCTTAAAAACCCTAATTTGAACCTTTTGAATTTGTTCATTTCCGAGATTTTATTAATGGATCATGATCAACCTTTGATCAAATGATGGACACATCCTCACATACTTGATGTTGACCAAAAATCTTGAAGTTTGACTGTATTTTGACTATAGTTGACTTTTAGGTCAACGTAGTCGATTATTGATCGTCTGAGCCATTGAGCGAGCAATCCTTGGAATAGAAGCTTGACTTTTGACATGGAGGTGCTTTGAGACATATGAGATACCTTGAGATCCATTTGAGGCCTTAGATATTCAAACTCCTTTGGTAAAGTGCAAACCCTAACTTAAGAGGCCCTCGATTAGGAGAATGTTGCTTGAATAAACCCTTGAACCTTGAATCATTGAAGATGAAATGAAGAGGGCAAATTTTGGGGTATGACAGCTGCCCCTGTTCAATCTTCTTAAACCTGAAGAGTCAGATAGGCACGTCTGCCTATCGTGATCTATAGGTAGAAGATGATTGAACACTGAAAATGCCCTGAAATTTGCCTTTGTTGGGAAGAAGTTTTGTGGGAGATGGGCTTAAAAGATGCCATCCAAGTTAAATACCCCGCTTCTTTTAGAGTGTGAAGTATATGCTTTCGAGAGGAACCACTGTGTTTTGATCGTAGCACGGCCTAAAAAGGCGACCTGAATTTTATGCAATGTTATGATGCATGCGATGTATGATGCAGTGAGCTTCTCAAAATAAATGAGAGTGATGTATGTATATGCATTATGTATGAATGAGATATGCAATTGAATGATGCATGACTGTTAGTTATGTTAGTTGAAGTACGTTAGTAAGTTTGGAAAAGAAAAATAAAACCTTGTTTGTTATTGGTGAAATTTTGAAGAAGATCACTGCCGAGGGACTAACGTGATAAATCCAATTGAGGGACCCTTTGAAAAACCTTGTGATCAGGGAAAATAAATCCCTATTTGCTGCCGGAGATTATATTAATTAGCGATAAGATTTGAAGGAGATCACTACCAAGGGACTAACGTGATAAATAAACCCAACTAGCAATAGCGAGGGCTCGCCGTTTGCTGTGTAGAAGATAGTTAGCTTGCTATAGTGCTAGCAAGCTTTTGCAGTTTGTAGGTAACCCACTTACTATAGTTCTAGTAAGTCGTCGCGGTTGGTATACCCACTCCCTATCGTAGTTTGAGTAAGCTTATCGTAGATGGTAGGGCCCACTTACTATAGTTCTAGTAAGTCGTCGCGGTCGGCCGTACCTACTTACCATCGTAGTTTCAGCAAGTTTATCGTAGATGGTGTGGCCCACTTACTATAGCTCTAGTAAGTCGTCGCAGTTAGCCATACCTCCTTGCTATCGTAGTTTGGGTAAGCTTATCGTAGATGGTGTGGCCCACTTACTATTGTTCTAGTAAGTCGTCGCAGTTAGCCATACCTGCTTACTATCGTAGTTGGAGCAAGCTTATCGTAGATGGTGTGGCCCACTTACTATTGTTCTAGTAAGTCGTCGCAGTTAGCCATACCTACTTGCTATCGTAGTTGGAGTAAGTTTATCGTAGATGGTGTGGCCCACTTACCATAGCTCTGGTAAGTCGTCGCAGTTAGCCATACCTGCTGTTGCACCCCAATTTTTGACCTCTGAGATCCCATCATTTTGTAAGTGTTATGATCATTATTGTTATACCCCAAAATTTGCCTGCGTTTTTTTTATAAAAAAAAAAGAGAAGTCAACAAACTTCTGTCTAAAAATTTGGAGTTTTATACAATCTTGGATTTTTATTTCATAAATATCCTGATTTTATGAATACTCAATTTTTAGAATTTTTTATACAGTATTTTGGTTCGCTGTTAAATTTATTCTTACATAAACGCCAAATACTGTTTATCACTTCATACACTGTTTATTTGAGATTTATTTTCAGATAAATAATGCTGACGCAGTTGGTACAGAATTAAAATTTGCAGGCGCGGAGTCCGGGTTTCAGATTGTACTGGTAACAATTAAATTATTATTGGTTTTATTTCCCACTAATTTTTATTTTTATACTATATTATTCTTTCAAAATCTCTTTCTTTCTTTTCAAATATCTTCCTTTCTTTTCAAATCTCTTTCTTTCAAATCAAATCCTAGCTTTATTCTACACCCCTTTTCTTTTCAAAACCTACCATACTTTTTTTCAAATCCTACTACTATTCAAAACGGTAACACTCCATTCCCAACGTCTCTATCTCTCTCTTTTCACTCTATAAATACTCCTCATTTTTTCCATAAATTCTCACATCAAATTTCACTCATCTCCCAAATTTCTATCACACTATCTCATAATTATTTTCTCTTCTTCCCCGGCAAAAATGGCAAAGTGGATGGATACACTTTTTCTTATAGTCGTCACTATTTTTACGGTGATCATGTCCTTCTTCTGTCTGCATAGTCCTGAAAAATGCGGACCTGCGATGGTTACACTTCCGATCATCTATTTTCTGTTGTTCATAGCATGGATTATTAATTGTCATATGTAAAGTTTGTCGTATCTTCTGTTTTTTAGAATGTACCGTTCTTTATGTTTACCGTACTGTTCGCTACGTTTTGTTTAGGTAATATTTGTACTGTCAGTATTAAGTATTACACTATCTATTATACCGTCGTTTAACTAGTAAGATAATATTATGTGTGTTTATTGCTAGTTAAATATTTATTTTTCTATGCATTAAATTCCTTTCAATCTTATTATTGACGGTAATTTTGTTCGCGTACAGTGTATTTTAGTTATTTATTATATTTGTGTTTTTCTAACAAATCATGTAAATAATTTCTCACCATTAACACAACAAAAAAACAAAAAGGAAAAATTGACTTTAACTGTTAAGTTTTCACTTTAACTGTTACGTTAATACCCGGACAACTAGTTACCAGTCAAACCCGCTATCAGCGCAATTCTCCGTGTTTGTACCATCAGTCAAATCAATTTTTCGCACTTCAAATTTCCAAGATTTTGTTCTAGAAGTCTTCTGATAATCACGTGATCAACAGAGACTCAACACTGCACAAAAATCAGGTACGCCTAACTGTCTCCTACACAAACAATCCCTAACTAGGTTTTTTTGTTTTTTTTTTCAGGAGAACGAGTTTTTGAGACCTCAAATGAATTTCATGGATCTCCATATGTCTCAAAGTACCACCAGACAAATTTTCAAACTTCGATTCGCTCGGACGCACAGTCAACAGCTCAAACAGTCAACAGACGACCAGTTTGACCAAAAAGTCAACAGACAGTCAAAAATGCAATTTTTTGTCAACATCCATATTTTGTCAAAAGATTCATCATGTGATCAATGGTTGATCATAATTCATCAAGAAAAGTTCAGAAATCGACAAAACTCAAAATTGCAAAATTAGAGTTTTTTACCTAAAAGTCAACCGAACTTTGACCGACCATAACTCTCTCATAATTTATCAGAAAAATTCCAACCAAAACTCATTCTCGAGGAAATTCAATTATCTACAACTTTGATGTTGGGACCAAGGTCAAGAAATGCTTCCGCCTAAGAGATATAAGCCAAAACATTACAGGTCAATTTCAAAGTCAACAAAAAGCAGTTTTTTGTCAAAGCCCATATCATCAAAATAACTTCTCCAAATGCAAAAACGCTTCCAAAGTGGCTTGTAGAGAACACTTTCATAGGATCAAAATTGAGGGAGATATGCCTTGATGAAGTTGACCTTTTTTGGAAAAATGCATGAAACAAGTAATGACCAATATTTGATTTTTTTTTTCAAAAAGGCCAATTCTTTTGTGATTCAATCTTGATTCCCATATGTCTAAAGGGCATCCACGACCTATCCATGATTCATGACACTTTTATTTCATTTTAATTAAATTTTATTCATTTAAAATTCAATTAAAGTGAGATAATTCAAAGATATTATCAAAGATGCTTATGGTTGCCAATCAAGACCTATTCAAAGATGCTTCAAGATAATATTTGAGATTGGAAAGAATAACACTTGATTGTTTTAACCATGGTTAAGAAATGCACTCATTGAAAATATTCCATTATCATATTTTTTCCACAAAATCAATCATGAAAATTCCAACTTGCAAGGGTTCAAGATCAAATCATTTGCCTATAAATAGAGCTTCATTTCTTCATTCATGAGAAGAAAAAAAAAAGGGAGGAACAAGAGGAGAGCACAACAACAAACACCAAAGCCATAGCATAAGTTTTATATTTTCCAAAAGTTTCAAGAAACTTGTAAAAATCAAGGCTCATTCAAATAGCCACTTTCAATCAATTTCAATCACTCTATTCCACTCTTGGGACATCATAGAGTAAGTACAATGTAATTTTTAATATGTAGTAGTGTTAGGAGTTCATGAATTAAAAACTCCATATTTATGCATATTTTCAATTTCTCAAAAAAAAAATGTTTTAATTTTAGTTTTAAGTTGATAAAATGTTTATTTAATTTTTAACATAAAAATATTTTATTTCTTTTCATAATTAATTTATTTTGCTTAATTAATTAGTAATTATGTAAATATTGCTTTTTTTTAATTATTTTCAACCAATCAAAAAACTCCAAAAATATTTTCCTTTTAGACTTAGGTTTATATTTTTTATAATCTAATTTTTGACATATAAAATAATATTTTTCTTGTTAAGTTTAATTATTTGTTTAATTAGCTTGTTAATTAACTTAAAATCAATTCCAAAAAAAATCACAAAAAGAATGAATTAAGTTTAATTTGTTTTATATTTATTTTTGTATATTATTTAATATTATTTCTTATCTTTTTCCTTTGTCCCGAATCAGAATAAAAGATCAAATATGGCAGAGATTGTATGCAGTTGATTTAAGACTTTTTTGGAAATTTATCGTGTAGTCGCTATGATTCTATCAAGCTTCTGATAAATTTTCATTAACTTTAAATCCGAGATCATCATTCACTCACCATCGATCTTCACTAACATCGTGAATATACTTGACTAGCTTCAAGATGATTCACGTGCTAACATACTAACAATTGACTTTAATTTCCGCATTTTATTATATTGTTCTTTATATTTCTTGCTTTATGCTTTATTTTATTATTTATTATTTATATTTCTGTTATTTTTTCTTTGTCCATTTTGACATATTATTTATATTTCTGTTATTTTTTCTTTGTCCATTTGGACATATTATTTATGTTTCTGTTATTTTTTGTCCACTTGGACATATTATTTATATTTCTGTTATTTTTTCTTTGTCCATTTGGACATATTATTTATGTTTCTGTTATTTTTTCTTTGTCCATTTGGACATATTATTTATGTTTCTGTTATTTTTTCTTTGTCCACTTGGACATATTATTTATATTTCTGTTATTTTTTCTTTGTCCATTTGGACATATTATTTATATTTCTGCTATTTTTTCTTTGTCCATTTGGACATATTATTTATATTTCTGCTATTTTTTCTTTGTGCATTTGGACATATTATTTATATTTATGCTATTTTTTCTTTGTCCATTTGGACATATTATTTATGTTTCCGCTATTTTCTCTTTGTCCATTTGGACATATTATTTATGTTTCCGCTATTTTTCTTTGTCCATTTGGACATATTATTTATGTTTCCGCTATTTTCTCTTTGTCCATTTGGACATATTATTTATGCTTCCGCTATTTTTTCTTTGTCCATTTGGACATATTATTTATGTTTCCACTATTTTCTCTTTGTCCATTTGGACATATTATTTATATTTATGCTATTTTTTCTTTGTCCATTTGGACATATTATTTATGTTTCCGCTATTTTTCTTTGTCCATTTGGACATATTATTTATGTTTCCGCTATTTTCTCTTTGTCCATTTGGACATATTATTTATGCTTCCGCTATTTTTTCTTTGTCCATTTGGACGCATTGTTTATGTTTCCGTCATCTTCACTTCTTCTATTTTTAAATCAAAAGTGAGCTAAGCAATTAAGAGCCCATGGATAACCATGGATACAAAGGGTGCTTAAAACCTTCCCTTTGTATAACCAACCCCCCGAACCCAAAATCTGTCAAAAGGTCTTTTTTATGTTCTTTTATGCCTTTCCTAATATAATTGGATAAAATAAAAGTCGGTGGCGACTCTTGCAAAAAATAAAAAATAATAAAAGAAAAAAGAGCAAGGAGTAAGTTCGCCTCAAAAAACCGAGTTTACACCTGCTTACTATCGTAGTTGGAGCAAGCTTATCGTAGATGGTGTGGCCCACTTACTACTGTTCTAGTAAGTCGTCGCAGTTAGCCATACCTACTTGTTATTGTAGTTGGAGTAAGTTTATCGTAGATGGTGTGGCCCACTTACCATAGCTCTGGTAAGTCGTCGCAGTTAGCCATACCTGCTTACTATCGTAGTTTCAGCAAGTTTATCGTAGATGGTGTGGCCCACTTACTATAGCTCTAGTAAGTCGTCGCGGTTAGCCATACCTACTTGCTATCGTAGTTGGAGTAAGCCTATCGTAGATGGTATGACCCACTTACTATAGTTCTAGTAAGTCATCACGGTTAGCCATACCTGCTTACTATCATAGTTTGAGTAATCCCAAAAGGATCACTTGCTATAGCTCTAGCAAGCTCACCTGCACCAATGGGATCCACTTGCCCCGGTTCGGACAAGTTTACCTGCATAGAAGATTGTTTGCTATAGTTCTAGCGCGTTTTCCTGCATGAAAAAGATTCACTTGTTTGGAGACTCACGACTCGAGGGTCGGAGAGAATAGCATGTCAAATATTCACGACTCGAGGGTCGGACATTCACGACTCGAGGGTCGGAAAACAAACCAATCACAACACAAGGGTTGGAAACTCACGACTCGAGGGTCAGAAAACAAAACAATCACAACATGAGGGTTGGAAACTCACGACTCGAGGGTCGAAAAACAAAATAATCACGACACAAGGGTTGGAAACTCGACTCGAGGGTCGGAAAACAAACCTATCACAACACGAGGGTTGGAAACTCACAACTCGAGGGTCGGAAAACAAACCAATCACAACATGAGGGTTGGAAACTCACGACTCGAGGGTCGGAAACTGGGCTTTTGTAGTATGTGAATGCGCTAGATGATATGTATATGCTAATGCGTATGTATATGTTTTATGAATGAAATGAACAGCAAGGTTGCTATCATCAGTAAGGTTACCGGGATACATCAATCAGATGATTGGGGATAGACAAACAGTAAGGTTACTGTCATCGGTAAGGTTACCGGGATACATCAATCGGGTGATTGGAAATAAACAAACAGTAAGGTTACTGTCATCGGTAAGGTTACCGGGAAGCAGGTGGACAATGTGGTTTAGCACCAGAGTAATGACTTGGATGTTTTGATGTATGGGATAACGCTTATGCTCATGCATATGTTGATTGATGTGACAAGTGGAATGAAATAATGTCTTCTATAAGACTACCTGAAAAGGTTTCCGGAATGGATACGAACATTTGTCTTAAAGAAGCCTACCTGAAAAGGTTCTTAGAAAGGATAAAATTTGTCTTAAAGACTACCTAAAAAGGTTCTTAGAAAAGGATAAGGAATGTCTTAATGAAGACTACCTGGAAAGGCTGAAAGATGTCTTGAAAAGGACTACCTGGAGAGGTTCCTGGAAAGGATGACAATTCGTCTTAGAGAAGACTACCTGAAACGGTTCCTAGAAAGGATCGTGAGATTTGTCTTAAAGAAGGCCACCTGAAAATGTTCCTAGAAAGGATCGTGAGATTTGTCTTAAAGAAGACTACCTAAAAAAGGTATGGTGTAATGTATCAACCAATGTATGTAATGCGTGACTTATATGTATTTTCATGATGCTTCAATGATAGGTTGTTGATAACCGAAGCGTGTATAGTTCGCTAATGTTGTAAGGTTGTTGGATGCTAGCGCGATTTCCCAATACCTATTTTTTGAACTTTGAAGATCGTAGTTAGGAGAAAGATTTGTTCGAAGTTGTAAAGTGTGAGAATGCCTTTTCCTTTTGTTGTGCGTTTTATGGATTTGATATCCATTGCCCCAATATTTTTGTGGGAAAAGATGCTTAAGATCTCCAAGTCATGAGGGAATGGCCCCGGGAAATAACCTTGTCATATGCTTCGACGTTTAGATTGAAGGGTATGCCCTTGACTTCCAGGCTATGGAGGGTTATCCATAGTGTTCTATCCTTTGAATTTATCCCATGCTTGACATGCCCCTGATTGAGATTGCTTTGAGATGTGACCCAGGTCGATTGGCTCTTTAGGAAGAATGCCCCTAGTAAGTAGGACCTTTTGATCGTATGCCTCTATAATCCTTGAGATTTTGCCCCTGTTTAGGAAAAACCCTCTGGGCGTGGTTTCCCCATTCAAGGGTCTTTATTAGAAGTGATCACCTTTGATTAACCAATTCCGAAATCTCCTCGATGTTAAGTGTATATTCGCAGATGATGTTGTACCCTTTGAGAAGTAACTCTAATGAAATGCGGATGCAAGTTTTGAAATCGAAGTCCGTTATGAATTAGGACTGGATGATTAGAAATGAATGCTTGAAGAAGTGTAGTGGTTAGAAATAGTTTTAACAAACTTTAGGAGTCAGTATAATAAAATCCTGCTTTAATATGCTTTCGTAGTTAACCTTGCCTCAATTAGGACTTTTAAATGTTGTAACTTGGCCTGGTTCGTGTTTAAGAAACAACGGATATAAGGCTCAGAATTTATTTAACCCAACCATTTCTCCTTGATGTTCTCCAAATCCTAAGGATTCGCCTAATTCAATGATTGTGCTTTGTTTGTGAGAGAATCATTTCAGTTTTGATGTGGAGCAGAAGCCTTAGTAGAGATCCAAGCACCGATGAAAAATGTTGTAGAGATTCAAACATTGATGAGAAGCTTTGATGAGTCAGCAGTCACAAGATTATCCTTGGTATTTCGCCTTTGTTTTGTTTTATCCCTTATTTTTGCATGAGCCAATTCCTTTGAATTTGATCCATCGGGATGCCCTATTTTTTCCTAAGTCTTTTTTGTTTTCTTTTATGGAATTTTCCGTTTTGACTTAGCAGGCACTTTCCTCCTTTTCTTTTGAATGCTCCTTTGGAAGTATTGATCCTTGGATATTGAATGCTGTGACTTCCATGTTGACCTTGATTTGTAAGCTTCAACTTTAATATGTCCTCGATCTTGAATGATATATTGAGGAAGAAGATTGTTGTGAATGTTATCTTCATTGCTTCCTCAATCTTGGATGAACGCGAGGAAGAAGACATGCTTGAACCTTTGCTTTTCCTGATCCTTTGCTTGAGTCTTTGCTTGAATCCTCTCTTGGATTGACTGATTCTCTTGACAACCAAAATACACCATTGAATTAGTCAAAATCTACCCTGCCCCTGGTTGAAATCAAGGTTTTTTTGAAAAGTAGAAACAAACTCCAACTCCTGGCTCGAGAGGGTGACGAGGGATTGACGTCCTTATATCTCCACTGTTTAGGAATTGAAACAATGCCTGTACATCGTTGGATCGATCTTACCTTGAAAGCATATGTTTAGCGAGACTTAGTTATTTGTATTCGTCATTCTCCCTCAAGTTTGTTAATAATTGGGAGTGATAATTTGAGATGGAAGGTCGTAGTAATGCAAGAGCGAAGCGAACGAATTGATTTCAAAACATGCATGATTATTTTATTGAATTACTATTCAAAAAGGTACAACGTTTTACACCAAATAATACTTTGTGATCGTAGAAGTTACAACTTGAAATGATAAACCTATTGATCCTAGGGGAAATCTCCTTTATGAATCTATTGACCTTGTTTTACTCCTTAATTCCTATACTTGTAGAAGTAAATGGTAATCTCGAATTCTCCTTGGGCACGTCAAACCTGTCGAGAATAAATTGTTAGCGGCGGGTTTTCGTCGTTTCAGAACTTCATGAGTTTCCTTAGACTGAACCTCTTTTGCTTTTTCAGAGGATAGTATCACACCATTCATAACCTTCAGAGTTCGGAGATTGGTAAATAAAACCTATGACCCTTTTGCCCCTTGGTGTGGAGTGAAAATATGTTGCCTTCCCTCTATCGTAGTTGTGCATTTTTGTTCAGGATATTGCCCCAGTTGGACTGACCCTTGCCCCTCAATTTATCGTAGAGCGTCCTTGTAAGCTTTACTATGTTCGTAGATGAACCCCTTAATGACTAGATACATCTTGAGTGTATCTATGAGGGAACTTCTTTGTTGAACTAATCCTTGCTCGATGACAACCTTTATTGTATTTATAATCCTGTTATGAAAAGGCATGGACATGTAACTGGCATGGCGAAAGGCATCCTCTTTTTTCTTATCAAGGCTCATTCCTCCTTTCTCCATAGTTTATGATCCTTTGATCTTCTTCGTGAGTCTCGGGAAATCGGCTAGCGCGGTAAGTGTCGATGCGGGCGAAGGTATGAATGCAAATGAAAACGTATGAGTGCATGAAAATGCAAATGCATGTGTATGCGAGAGACTCCTTGTATTATAACTCCTTATATGCAATGCAGACGTGTGACGTATAACCCTAGGGATAGCCTTAGAGGCGACATTAGACCCTAGTGGAATCCTTGCAAGCTAGATGTTATGACATGCCAATGGAAATCCCTTAGATTAGGGAGTATGCAGAAGGTAGCGCCTGGTGACCGTTCAAGACAGTCACCAAGTCTCATGGCCATCGAGAGGCCGTTCGACGTGTACCAATGAAGTTGTCCCTCGTGGGAAGGTTCTCTATGCGGAACACAACCTATCTAAGGACGATATCAGACACAATGAAATCCCTACAAGCTAGGGGTGAAACATGTATAAATGGGAATTCAAAACCCTACAAGCTAGGGGGTGTGCGGGAGCAGGCACATAGTGACCGTTCAGGACAGTCATTGGATCTCATGGCCATCGAGAGGCCAATCGACGTGCGTTAGTGGGGATGTCCTTCAGGGGAAGGATGAAGTCATTGTAAAACATATGGACATAAAATAAAATCCCTACAGGCTATGGAGTTCGTAGGAGCAAGCACTGGGTGACCGTTCAAGACAGTCACTAGATCTCATGGCCATCGAGAGGCCAATTGATGTATGCTAACGAAGATGTCCTTCGTACGAAGGATGCTGTAATACGGTGAACTGACTTTATTGAAATGTGCGGATAGCAAGAGTCGCCACCGACTTTTATTTTATCCAATTTTAGGAAAGGCTAAAAGAAAAGGAAAGACCTTTGAAATGAAAACTGAGTTCGGGGGGTAAGTTATACAAAGAGAAGGTGTAAGGCACCCTTTGCATCCATGGTTATCCATGGGCTCTTAATTGCTTAGCTCACTTTGTTTTCAAAATGTTTGAATTTTTTAAGAAGGAGGTGTGAATAGAAATAAGAACTTTAGCTTGTAAATAAGCGTAGTCTTTTTGAATTTGATTTTGAAAAGAGGTGTGAAAAGTAATTTGATTTTTAGAGCAAGCAATTAGTAGCAACTACCCTAAGTTTGAAAAATTGTTCTTTTAGTCTTTCGGGCGAAAGGGTCTATCCATACCATGAGAGGGCAGGAAGTCTTTCAATTGGATGTTGAAGGGTCATCGAAGTTATCGTTCGCCACAAGACTGTCCCTACCATAAAGAGGGCAGGTAGTCTAAGGGAAGGATATAATAGTCATTTGATTTTTCTTAGGCATCATGCGAGGATACCTTAGCAATTGGGACAATCATCTTTTATAAGGCAACCTCGAGGGAGTTTCAATAACTTTAAAGGCAACATTTGCTTTAGGTATCCTCGGAATCGAGGGATTTGACTATTTTTAGGCAACAAAATTAAGGCAACAAGGCAGCAAGTAATAAGGCAACAAGGCAACCAGGGGGATTACCCTAAAGGTGTGTGGGTGCAACAATCACGTGGTTAACTTTGATTACATTTATCTTATAATTATAGTGATTCTACATTCAATTCATGGTTTTCACTCCCTAGGATTACTAACCACGCAGTTAATATCATATGGAAATTAAAAGGCGGAAAATATAAATTCCTACGCTATTACAATAAACACCTGTAGGGCAGAAAAATGCAGAAAAATAAATAAAGGCATAGAAAAAAATCCTAATTAAGCTATTACATCCTGTGAGCAGTTACATAATATGGCAAAATCTTGCGGGAAAACCAAAAGAAATAATTAAGTAAATAATATCTTAGCAGAATATCACAACAATAATAAAACAATAATAATAAAATAAAGACGGGATTATAAATAATAGGGTGAAAATCATAAAGGCAAATAAAAGGCAAAAATATCCGGTTAAAGGGAAATGCAAACCCTAGCACCAAACCCCTAAGGTTTATAAACTTGTTGTGACCTAAATAAGGGTTTGAACAGAGCGCGTTAACGGACAAAGCCTACCTCTTAAGGGTTTGTGAACATAAGGTTAAAGACCTAAAATTAATTAGTGGTTAAAATTATTAATAAACTTAAAATCAGATTAATTAACCTAAAAATAATTATAAACCTAATTTAAATTAATTACTAAATTATTACCCTAATTAATTAACTAATCTAATTAATTACTAAACCCAATTATTATTATTAATTAAACCTTAAATATAAAATTATAGTAATTTTATTAATAAAACCTAAAAAACTAAATTATTATTTAAAAAAAGTTTTGGTTTTGTTAAAAACAAATGATATAAACAAATATATAAAAAAAAAAAAGAGTTTTAGAAAGAAACTTAGGTATTAGAATCTGGTGTTGCATGTTGATGAGGGCGCACCATGGGAAGGCATCTCCAGGATCTTTGGATTTGGTCCTGCACTGATCCAATGGTGGGGAGACGATGGAGTATTGTGGGTGCTAATTAACAAAAAGCGCTGGATCAGATTTCAAATGTTGAAAAAATAATATTGCAAAACCTAGGGATCGAACCCAGGTCACTCTGGTAACCAACCATAAGTCCCAACCGTCTGTGCTAACTTTCATTCGCTGTTAATAATCAAACGAAAAACAATAAATATGCAATCAAATATTAAATGGATCAATTCAAAATAAGTCAAGGTGGGTCCCTCCTGTATCATGCTTCGCCAATCGCGTGAAGAGAGAAAGAAGGGACTGGTTGACCATCCAGTGAACGCCTTCCACGCGTGAGGAGAGAAATTGAATTATTGACTGGCCTGTAGAAAGCTCACACGCGTACGAGTTGATAGCCCCAGGAACTGTTCATCATCTTCAACAATTTACCTGCGGATATAGTTATAGAATCTGCAGCGGGTTTTCCTGCGGATAAAACAACGCCTTCGTATCTCAGAACCTGCAAGCATGAAACTCGAAGAAATCACGTTAGCCAACACTCTAAGGCGTCCAGATCTCATATTCAAGGTCCCACGGATTCATTAAAGGGATCGTTTTGTATTGAAGCCTCTCATAACCTCCAGAACGCAAGCTTGTCATATTCTTGCCCTAACAATGGTGTCTCACCATTCCTGCACGAAAGCTTGCGAGTAATAGATCTAAACGCCTCCAAACATTATTATGAACACGTATAAATGCATAAAATAAATTAAAATAGCGTGAGGAAAGAGTTTGAATTTTAAAGGAACTTGCAAATCGTGAGTTTGTTGGAGAGGATGATCTGCAATGCTTTGGATCTGTCTCTTGACCTGGGACTGATCCTTAATGCTTCAGGAATAAGGATGGATACTCAAACATGCTTGAGAGCGGCTACAAGTCAAGACTTTGTGATACAAGTTTCTTTTGAGATTTCTAAGTGAAAACCCTAATCCTCCTCACCAATTTTTCGTGTCCTATCATTTGTATGGCTCTAGGTATATATAGAGGAGAGATTTAGGGTAACAAACTTGAATCAATTCCAAGTGATTGGAAGATTTGAGATTTGATTTAAAATTTAATAAAAAAGTGTCTATTCTTGCATTCAATATTTCTCAATCAAGGGCAAACGAAATTCCTTGCATTTACCTCTGAATATACACTTAAGATTGGTTGAAAAAATAAGATCATGCATATCCTCCATATTTCCCATTATTTATTTAATTAAATTTGATTTTTAATGAATAGAAAAATCAAAAATAAATAAAATAGATAAAGAATAATGTATGAATGGTCTTAGGGATCTTGGGCCATGTTAGAAACAAGTTTCAAACATAAAAAGATAGGCCCATGTGGAAGGAATTCAATTTTGCTCAATATTTACTTTTTGCATTTTCTCAAAATTGGTCAACTTCAATAAGTCATAACTCTCTCAATTTTTATTGTATGGAGGTGTTCTTGATATTTTTAGAAAGCTCAAGATGTCCTCTAAAACCTCCTTTCAGTTTCATCTCAATTGAGTTTACCATGTTCAAGTTATGAGCTTTGAGAAAAAAATGACTTTTTGTGATCCTTTAGAAGGACCTGTAATGTTTTGGCTCATATCTCCCAAATGGTGCATTTTTGGCCTTGGCTTGTGAGAGACAAAATTGTAGAGAATTCAATTTCCTTCAAATTGAGCCTTGGATAGGGAATTTATTATGTTCCATGTGAAAGTTATGGCTGGTCAAAGTTGGGTTGACTTTCTCCTTAAAAACCCTAATTTAGAAACTTAGGTTTTTGATGATTTCTGATCTTTTCTTGATGAACCATGATCAATACTTGATCAAATGGTGAATGATACTTCAAAATAAGGTTGTTGACAAAAAATTAGGAATTTTGACTCTACTTTGACCACAGTTGACTTTTAGGTCAAACTAGTCGACTGTTGACTTTCTGAGCAATTGAGTGACCAATCCTTTGAATTAGAGCCTGAATTTTGTCATGGAGATAATTTGAAACATCATAAACCATATGAAATACCTTTGAGCCTTTGATTCATTCTTTTTTCTTCAGAGAGACCAAAACCCTAATTCCTTGAACCATTGTTTAGGAGAGTGTGCTTGAGGTTAGACCTTGATTCTTGAACCTTTGTCTGAGATGAAAAAGTGAAATGAGATGGGCAAATTTTGGGGTATGACAGATTCGATTTTAGAAATAGAATCCCTACAGGCTAGGGAATTCATAGATGTAAGCACGGGGTGACCGTTCAAGACAGTCATTAGATCTCATGGCCATCGAGAGGCCAATTGACGTGTGTAAACGAAGATGTCCTTCGTGGGAAGGACATGGTCTTGGAAATAGCATCCTACGGGCTAGGGAATGTGTAGGAAAACCTACAAAATTAAGACGCAAATATTCGTAGCATATGAATCGCTAGCATATAACAAGCACAAAACCACAAAAGTCCTAAGTTCATAGGTTCGGCATGACGGCTTAGGGAAGCTACCCTTCCCATTGGTATGTTCTAAACAAGGGTCTCATGGGGTCGTTCGTAGCCTCCAAGACTTTTTGTCTCTTTGGATTTTAGAGCAACTCATTTTATCCATGAGGTTCGAGTTTTTGGGGTAGGTTCCCAGAGAGATCAGCCAAATACCAAGTCCTGCCCTCAACAAGGTCAAGCCTCGTATTGGACATTTCCGGATATTCAACCCACTCTGAGTGGAATTATCAATAAGACTCGTAGGCGATTCAAGTCTCCCCTGGTCTTAAGGATAATTCCCACACTTAGGCTTAACAACAATTTATAATATCCAAAAAATATAAAAAAGCTGCAATTTATATCAAAAGCAATAAAAATAAATAAGCAATTAAAGCAATATTTAAATGACTGTAAAAAAATGACTGTAAATAAATAAATTAAATTAAATTTAAATATTTAAAAAACTAACCTCAAAATCCAGCCGCTTATAATTCAAAAAAATGCAGCAAAAAGCAAATATTTAAATAAACCAATATTTATTTAAATGATGTAAAGAGATGAAATTGTAAATAAATAAATAAAATAAAAATTTAAATATTTATACAAAATAAATAAACCCTAAAATGGCGAATTAGCCAAACCCTTAAAAAAAGTTTGCCAAAAACCTAAATAATTTATCAAAAACCTAAACTCTGCCAAAACCTATAAGAGCGTAATAATTCACCATTATAGTGTGTCCCCAACAGAGTCGCCAGCTGTAGCAACCTGCCCTAAAAATAAAGAATTTTAGAGTCACCACCTATTCTACCAGGGCGAATAGGAAACCCTACGCAGTTATGAGATCGGGGTAAGATTATTATAATCAGGTCGAGGGAAGGTGTTAGGCACCCTCAACCCTTTCCTAAGGTTTTGAGTTTAAGTTAACAGTTTTATGGCTAAATGTTAAGATTTAATAGCTAAGGAAATGAATAGGGGAAAAAGTGAGATTTTAGGGAAGGGGACTCGCCTTGTTACCAAGTGCCTACGTATCTCCTTAGGGAGAATCAGAGTCAACGTAGTTCGGGGCACAGGGTTGTACGCCTTAGGATTTTATATGAAGTGGTTTGAAGGCTTTTTGAGTGGCCTTATCGTAGTTATGATAAATCGTAGTTTTTGAAAGGTTTTGGAAAGTGTTTTAAGGTTGGGCGTACAACCCTGATTTTTAATATGCACTATTAATCGCAATGATCAATAGGTTTGATCACCATAATTAATAGATTAGTAGTGTATTATTACCAATTCTAATTAATAGGTTCAATTATCACTAATAACAAATAGATGTGTTTTTTAGATTTTAATTGTTTAATTTTTATCGTTATCTCTCGTAATCGATAGATTCGATTATAAATAATAACGAATTTCAGAGAATAAATAGGCTAATCATCGCAACCAATAAGATGGTTGAAACCCTTTAGCCAAATCAGTTTATTTGAATTATATTTGATTAAATAATTTAATGACCGATTATTACCCATCGCGACCAATAGATTTAGTCGAAACGAATAATAAATTAAATTTTAACACTTTGGCCAAACGGCCAGTGGGATTGGGCAAACCCTAATACTTTGATAACTATCTAGGGTTTTGTGATTTTTAACAATAAAAATTGATTAAATAAATTAAATCGACATAATCGAAATAAATCGGAAAAATAAATTTAAAGCTAATTATATTATTAACATGATTTTAAAATTAAATTTTGTTTGTAATAAAAATAAGTAAACCAATTACAATTATATAAACAATATAACAAATAAATAGAAAAATAAAGGAAGAACCTGGGCGTTACTCCTGTGTATTGCGTTGATGAGCGTCCATGGTGAGGTCGCATCCTGGACCTTCAGATCCTGATTGCTGGAAATCCAATGGCTGGGACTAGAGGGCGTATGGCGTTCCTTCATAGGACGCGTGTACTAGATTCATCTGCATACTTTAGTGAAAAGATAATAAAAATAATGGAAAAGTGAGGCCCCTAGGGATCGATCCCCGGTTCCTCTAATGCAAGAGCTTCACGTTTTACCATTCCAGCTGAATTCATTAGTTGTAAGTAAATGGACACAAATAATTAAATAAGAAAACTGGAATTTTGTTGGTCAATTCAACGCGCTGCCCACGTGGAGGCTGACCCACGAATCAAGGTTTGAGGATGTTCCACGCACGCAAGTCCAATGGTCAGACTTACTATTCACCTTCCCCAACCTTATTTCCTGCGGATTTATGTATGAAAACTGCTGCGGATTTACCTGCCAATAATCCTTCGAATCCCTGCAACGATTATAGCTCAAACAAAACGCGTTATACAAACCTAAGTCATGCCCAGATCCACCGAATAACCTCCTCTGAATCCATTGGAGGGGTTTATTTCCTCTGAAACGGCTTGCCTCTTGGAACTCGAAGCTTGAACATGGTTGTGCCCTAGCCATGGCACAACCTTATCCCTGCATCAAAGCTTAAAAGGAGACCATCTATACTACTCTAAACACAGTCACAAACAAGTATATGCACACAAAATCAATTGAAACGGTCTAAATGAAAAATATGAATTCCAAGAAAGATACAAACCGGTGCAACCTTAATGAGAAGGATATGAGACGTTCTGACCTTTACAATTGCTTGGGATGATCCTCTAAATAGTGCAAGAAGACGATTCAAGGCTTAGAATGCAATGGGAACGGCTGTGCACGATGAAATATTATGCCCTAGTTTTCTCTTATTTTTGGAAGCTTAGAATAGGGTTTATAGACCAGATTTTCGTCCCCTTGGGCAGCTGCACCTCTTTGCTATACATATGGGAGAGAATTAGGTTTAATGCCATGGAGAGATATCTTCTTTTCATTAGAAAAAGATTTGATTTAAACTTGTATAAAATCTTGCTATTTTTGGTTCAAATTGTTCTTATCTCTTTCCAATCCCTCTTGCATGAAATTTGTACCATTATTTGATATTTGGAGTATTGAAACTTGATTAAAAAACCAATCTTTTGATTTAATCTAATTATTTTATGTTTTACTTAAATTTATTTAATATTTAAATGAATAAAATTCAAATAAATAAAATAAATAAAATAAATGTCTTAACACTAAAATAATAGATTTTTAGGTCTTAATATTATCCATGGATATGTTTTAGATCCAAAAAATAGGCCCAAGAATTCAAAATATCAAGATTCTCCATTTTGTATTAGATGTAATTTCTCAAAGTCGCCCAACTTGTACAAGCTATAACTCCTTCAATTTTTAACATATGGAGGTGTTCTTGGACTTTTTGGAAAGGTTAGAGAGTCCTCTAAATGACCCTTTTGGTTTAATCTCAATTGAAGCTTCCATTCTCAAGTTATGAGCTTTGACCCAAAAGGTGTTTTTTGTTCACTTTTTGGAGGACCTGTAATCTTTTGCACCATATCTCCCAAATGAAGCATTTCTGGCCTTGGCTTGTGAGAGACAAAGTTGTAGAGAATTCAATTTTCTTCAAAATAGGCTTTGGTTGGGAAATTTTTGATACTCCATGTGAAAGTTATGACCAGTCAAAGTTGAGTTGACTTTCTCCTTAAAAACCCTAATTTGAACCTTTTGAATTTGTTCATTTCCGAGCTTTTATTAATGGATCATGATCAACCTTTGATCAAATGATGGAAACATCCTCACATACTTGATGTTGACCAAAAATCTTGAAGTTTGACTGTATTTTGACTATAGTTGACTTTTAGGCAACGTAGTCGATTATTGATCATCTGAGCCATTGAGCGAGCAATCCTTGGAATAGAAGCTTGACTTTTGACATGGAGGTGCTTTGAGACATATGAGATACCTTGAGATCCATTTGAGGCCTTAGAGATTCAAAATCATTTGGTAAAGTGCAAACCCTAACTTAAGAGGCCCTCGATTAGGAGAATGTTGCTTGAATAAACCCTTGAACCTTGAATCATTGAAGATGAAATGAAGAGGGCAAATTTTGGGGTATGACACATTCGAACAGTCCTGATCATGGTACAAAGGATTGTAGACCATTGAAGCATATGATTCAAAACTTAGTTGATAAGAAGATCATTAATTTCAATTCACCTGAGGAGCCTCATATGACTGATGTTGCGCGCAACCAGAAAGGTCGTAATGAATGCAACCAATCTGCTCGGGCAGTTCTAATCTCTACAATGGCACTACAATAACGATGAAAGCCAAACGTACCTAAACGTCAATTCACCAAGATCAATATGCCACTGGCTCAAACATCACAACATCTGTTGAAGATCAAATTGATTACTCTGAGGGATCTTCCTATGAATCCTAACACCTCCGCTCCTGGCTATAAACTCAATGCGAGGTGCACATACCACTCCAATAGTCCTGGACATGACACTAATAATTGGTGGATATTGAAGAATAAGATTCAAGATATGATCGATGATGGAGAAACTAAAATCAACACTCCTAAGACTCCCAATGTGATCACTGCTCCCATGCCCAATCATGACAAGATTGATTAATGTATAGAAGGATGGACTATTGGTTCGTTAGCTATGCTTTCATTTGCGATTTTCATTCTTGTTTGTCTTAAACATCTGGCTCATGATAGACATTATCTGTTTTAATAATCATCATCAGTGCATTGCATATGTTTGTCTTCAATAAATTATTTCTCTATCACTCATCTTAAATTGTGTCTTTACTTTGCATATGTTTTGTGATATTCAACTCGTGCTAAGCTGTAAACCTTTTGAGGGAGGATGACGAAAACGATACCGCAACCTCATACAGCGATGCTTTTGAACACACAATGCTGACGATGTACAGGCATTGTTTCAATTCCTAAACAATGGAGATATAAGGATTTTAATCCCTCGTAAACCCTTTTGAGCCTAAGGAGTAGAATTTTTCTTTCATATGCAATTGAAAACCCTTAATCATAACCTAGGGCAGGGTAGTTATTCAGTTAACTCAGTTATGCCAGCATTTCTTCTACACAATTAGTGATGGGTTCCCGTAACCCTTAAGAAAAAAAGATGTTAAGTCAAAACCTATGAAGGAGACTTATAAAAAAATTGAAACATCCCGCTGACAGTAATCTCAAAATAAACAGTTCAGGCAAAAGTTATGGATAACAAAGTCAAAAAAAGAGGTTGCTAAAAATCCTCAACAAAAGAAAATATTATAAGAAAGGATGACTGCCTGTCCAAATAAACTTACAACTCCTTAACCATCATCAGATGTCAGTAGTTTGACTTCAAGACCTGCTAGAACTTAAATGCAAAGTTAATTGAGCATAGAATCGAAGAACATCACGAAGATTGGGATGGATACAAATAAACCTTGAGCCATTATCCTTTGTTTCTTAAACTGTGATCCAAACCACGTTACAACCCTTAAAAGTCCTAACTGAAGCATGGTTAGTTCGAAAGCATACTGTCACCAAAAAGGTATTCTGACTCCTTAAGGTTTACCAAAAATGTTGAGTTGATATTTCGTTTTTACAAACATCAAGTTTTTACAAATATCACGCTTTTGCATCTCCTGTTTTAATGTTTTTCAAAAACTCAAGACAGACATATGCATTGCATCTCACGAATTCATTATTAAACATATTCTGCTATATAATTTCAAATGTTAGCAACAGGAAGAATCTGCACAGGGTACGACTAATGACTAACAGTTATCCCGACATACAAGATCACTCTAGAAGCAATGTATACAAGGGGCATGACATGCTTTGTCCAATCGATCTGGGGCAATCAAATCAAGATTTGAAGAATTTCTCGGAGCATCAGACAATCAGGGGCATACATCCAAATGGGTTTGAAGCTACCTCTCGATCAGTCAGGGACATCATCCTCAGTTTATGATTTCTAAGGGCAGGTCATCCATAGTATATATCTCCGAAAGTCCTCGCGAGGCAAATCTTTCCAAAATCCCTACTAGCAGGGGCAAATCTAGGCAAGTCCTGTTGACACTTCAACCAACACTCATTGGTGTGTCCCAATCAATACAAATCCAGGAATGGCAGTTACTCTAATACTGGGGGCAACGTTCAAGACATCCATGTCTTCCCACAAAGCCGGTTTCACAGGATCATATCCTCACAGAGTAATCATTAAGAAGATATCTTCAAATGTTCTCGTCCCAACAAAGACTTAGTTCCTCAACGGAGTTTACATCTTCGACACTGCCGGTTCCCCGACACTTTTCTCTTCTCCAAACAAGGTTATTCATCTCTCTTATCCCCAGTCAGGGTACATCAAGATCAATCATTCAAATGACTCTCATCCCCAAGCAGAAATCATGAATCCCCAGCTGAGCATCTTCAAAACAAGATCAGACAACAAAATCACAATGACACAGAGATTTATTTTCTCAATCAAGAAAAAATCACTAAATCATGTTCATACATCATATATCATATACAAATTCATACACAACATGCAAGTTTCTCATTTATTTTGAGAGACTCATCGCATAATACATGCATCATGGCATTGCTTAAAGACTAACTTTACTTTTTTTCAGGATACAGGTACAAGCAGATAAACACTACCTCCAATTTTCAAAGATCTAATTCAGTTACTGACATGATCCAAATTCAAAGATCTAATCCCACCGCCACGAACAGTGCTGACACGATCAAAGAAAGAGACAGACGTAATCATGACACTCAATTCAGAAAAGACCATGACAATGGAGTCACGACAATGGAGTCACGACCATGGAGTCACGACAATGGAGTCACGACGATGGAGTCACGACGATGGAGTCACGACGATGGAGTCACGACAATGGAGTCACGACAATGGAGTCACAACGATGGAGTCACCACAAATGATCGCGACAATGGAGTCGCGATAATGGAGTCACGACAATGGAGTCACGATAATGGAGTCACGACAGTGGAGTCACGACAATTGAGTCACGACATTGGAGTCACGACAATGGAGTCACGACAGTGGAGTCACGACAGTGGAGTCACGACGGTGTGTTATACCCCAAATTTGTCCTACCCCTTACTTTTCTCTGGTTTATACTTTCCATTCATCCACATACACTCCATTAAGTCATTCTACGCAACATGCATTCATTGGATACATAATCAAAGGATCAGAGGAATAAGGGATAGTTGCACATGTGAGCTCGTTTCTTGTGAGGTCTCTATGGGTTAAGGGCCTGGACTGAGACTCTCTTGGGTTCGTATCTTCAATGGAATTCTAGGGTTTTGGTACCAAGAATTGACTCATCTTCTTTATTTATGATATAAGTCTTTACATTGGATTTCATCTTAAGACTTGATATGGGTGTGTCAAGATAGACTTCTCAGGACTATGGATCAAGGTATTCATCATCATTTAAGGGTTAATTCAATTGATCCTCATCACCTCTTCTAACTTGGTCCGGGTGGGCTTTTGTTATCATTTGAAGTATTGGATTGACCTGAATATGTGAAGCTTGTCATTTGGATCCAAACAATGATGTGAAAGTGATTCATTTAGAATTCAAGTCTCGACTATATGAGAAGAACCCATTCGTAAAGTTAATTCAAGTGAGCATCATGACTCGTTGCAAGATTCACTCAAGGTTTTCCACAATAAATTTACAAGCTTATAAAGTCCAATTTCATTGTGAAGGATCACTACAAAAAGTGCACATTATTTACAAATACAAAAGAAATAGAGAGAAGTTGTTCTTTATTGATTGAAGAATAAAATATCCATCACAATTATCCCATGTCAAATTTCATTCAAGATCCATACAAAAAGATCATCCAAAAAGAGCATTTGAGTCTCTACTACAAAGATTATACATATTTCCATCAAGAAACACTATACAAAAAAAAATCAGTAGCTTTGCTAATCTATGAAACTCCAAGCATCTTTATCATGGCCTTCGTATTGTCTTGAATCTATTGCACCATCCAAGTCTAAAGCGAATAGGAAGTTGGCGTTCTTTGCATCGAATGTGTGTATCGCATCATGAGTGAATTCAAAGCCTTTCATCCATCTTCAAGTTATCCCAACACATTAGGCCTGCATTAAAGAGAGTAAAGAATTATCATTTAAAGTCGATTCAGAATTACATTAGAGTTCTTATTGTGCGGCCAACACAACTTGCAAATCATCAAGCAAAACCTGTTCTTCCCTTAAAGGCAGAAAAAGAAAACAGAAAATAAGGTGGAAGGATGAGGACCTGCAGCATTCAGACAATATGCCATACATTTATATTCAAATTCAAGAAGTCATTTCAGAAAAACTTAGCATTGGATAACTTTGCAGCATAATAGATTCTGTCCCTGCATATCATATTATCTAACAATTCAGAACCATCAAATCACATTCACTCAAACCTCCATCTGACTGTTTTAATTAACATAACAGAATATTCTGCTACTAAACTTCCAGGTTTCCTAATTACCAATCAATTTGAATCCAATCTATGACTATTTCTTCCAACAGACTGCTTCAAACCAAACCACCCCTAACAAACTTTCAAACCTTTTTACAATTAGTAACAGTTTGGAATTAACCATTTTTCTTTGGCTTTTAATTAATAGAATCCTAACCATTATGTAACCTGTCTTAACAGTCCCTTAACTGACTTTCCAAACCTATTAACTAACTCTGTTTTTTCTAACAGACTCTCAACCATCTCTAACAAACTACCAAATAGAATAACAACCTAGCCAACTACCTTTCAATTCCCTAACCACCTGACTATCAGTATAACTGTTCTTAACAATTCATAACGATTTCTAAAGCCTACAACTAGTTCCTAACTTCCAGCAACATACAACTAACTTGTAACCACCTTCTAACAACCTAACAGAACTAACCTATATACTAACCACAAAAAAATCAGTCACATTTTCCTAACAGAATCGTAACAACCAAGTTCAGCGAACAGAATCAAAAGGAGAAAGAAACTAACAGAAATCAAAAAAATCAGAAGCAGAAGGGTAACTAACCTGATAGCTGATTCAATCTCCACCATTTTTCACCTTCACTTCTTAACTTCTCAGCCAGATTTCACACTTCATTCATCTTCATCATCCTTCTCTCCACCACTTTTTGTTCATCAACCTTAACCTTCATCAAATCATCATCTCATTCTCCACACTCTCAAAACTCTTCACCATCTTCACATCATAAGATCACCACGAACTCCCTCTCAATTCCCATTCAATCTTCATCTCTTCTGAACTCAGCAACCTCCATCAACAATCTTGCATCAGTGAATTCTCCATCAGCATCATCATCCCTTGATTCAGCTGTCTCGGCATTATCTTCAATTATCATTACCTGCAATCATCATCCCCAATTCCTCAACAACAAGTCAGAAGCGAAACACAGTCGAAGACGGAAAAAAGAAGAAGGGCGAATCAGAACAAAATAGCAAGGATTACCTTTTCTTGAAGACTTCCTCTGGATTTTTCATCATCTTCAACAAGTCTACAGAGTCATTCATCACCTTCACATCGTTCTCCGATTTCATAAATCTACACTTCAATCATCGGTGTAGTCGGTGTAGTCGTTCGTCGTTGACGACTCTTCAATTGCGATCTGCAAGAACTTCATCAACAATCTTCAAACTGCACAATCCACGTTCTTCATCAAACACAACAGAGAATCTTCAACTTCCTATTCCTCAAAACTCAGAAATTCACAATCCTCATCTCTATGTCTTCACTTCAGAAAGCATCACGATCAATAAGGTGTCGTCGAATTTGCGTGACTGAGTAATGGAAGGAGAAGACGAGTCAAAGACGGAGGGTGGCTGAGGTGACATCGGTTGAGTTTTCTGAGACACCGCTGCTAGGAGGCACTCACCGGTGTGGCGGCGTTATTCGTAAGGGGAAACGATCGGAGAAAGCTTAAGCGAGAGCTGAGAACGAAGAGAAGAGAGATTGAGGCGAGGAGAACATTATCGGAGATATGAGATCCGTTCGGTTCGTTTTTGTTCACGGTGATGCTCCGAGGGTTGATCGGAGAGGAAAATCTCCACCGCGCCGCTGAGTTCGTTGAGATGAGAGAGGGAAGCTGATGCGTCACAAGTAACAAAACCCTAATCCCTTTGTGTTATTAATTTTATTTATTATTTTTATTTTATTTTACTTTATTTTTGGATTTTCGGATGTGATGTGCATAAAGTCTGATTATCATCATTATCATTATGGATTAATTGGAATTAGTATATTGATTAATAATTATTTGACATTAAGTTTGCATAAGGTGTGAATTGACATAAGTTTAATGGGAATAATGGAATTGATTTTCTTCTTAATTGAGTTTAATCTAAACATACAAAAATATGAAAATCTGATAGTTAGATCAACACCTTGGGCCAAAACGAATTTCCAACAACCCCTGTGGCCCATTTCACCATTTTTGGTAAACAGAAGCTTGTAACAAAATAAAATCTCTGTTTGGGCCATACTTGGGCCCTGCGCCCAGAACTGCGCCCTAATTGCTGTGTGCACTCTTAAATTCAATTCACACCCCCCTGTCCCTTTCTTTTAATTACTAGAATTTAGATTCAATTAGATTTCTTCTATTTTCTCTTAGGCAATAAAAATGCTGTTTTTCTCCTATTAGTTTTAGACTTAAATCCAATTTTTGACATAGAAAAACGTTCATAAAAAATATTAGTTTTAGGCTTATGGTTTTAGCCTCTTTTTACTTGATTTGTAATTCAATTTCCCCCATAAAAAACCATATAAAAATAGTAGTATTTCAGTGTAATTTTTTTGCATTTAGGCTTGAATTGTTTTGTACTAGTTCCATGTTATTTTTGTATAATTGTTGTGTGACTTTGTTGCTTATCTTTTGGCCATATTTTTGGCCTATTTTGTTGATACCATTTTAATGCTTCTTTTAGAATTTAGTCACCATGTTAACATTAGGATTTAGACCTGTATAGACTACTTAGATTAGAATTTAGGATTAGTTCCCTATTGCATTCTTTTTCCTTTCAGCTCTTTAAAACATTAATAAACGGAAGATGCGAATCACATTAAGCAAGTGATAGAGAAATGAGTGGGATTCATTCCCTAATCTATTTCTCAATCACTTAGTGGCATAGAAACGAGTGGGATTCATTCCCTAATCTGTTTCTCGGTCACTACTTAATGGGAGAGAAACGAGTGGGATTCATTCCCTAATCTGTTTCTCAAACATTAATTAATGGGAGAGAAATGAGTGAGATTCATTCTCTAATCTGTTTCTCAAACATTACATAATGGGAGAGAAATGAGTGAGATTCATTCTCTAATCTGTTTCTCAAACATTACATAATGGGATGGAAGTGAGTGGGATTCATTCCCTAATCTGCTTCTCGATCATTATACATTTTATGTGATTCGAATCGTGAAGTAAACTCCCTTAAAAAACACACAACCAAAAACGCTTTAAGACATCTAACAATGGTTCAGACTAAAACAAAGTAGAGAAAGTGGTGAGTGGCCCGGTATTGGGAACTGTTCATCACTCATCTACGCTAAAAGACACAAACCAATCATTTCTTTTCCTTTTGCCTCGTTGGCACCTAAGGGCAATGTCATTTCCGTTCGTACGCATCGTAGGCGATCCCTTATGCAAGAACGTGAACGTTGACTCCGCCCAATTAAAAAACACAAAAACAAACAGAAAATCTTTAGCCGAGCTATGGTAACTCTGATTCCTGAAAAGGATACGTAGGCAGCGGGGTAGGGCCCGTGCGAGTACAATTCTTTATTTTCCCTACATTTCGCATTCATTTTGCATTTAGACATAGACATAGTTATACACCCTTTAGATAGAAACAAACATAGGTGGATACCATCGAGTACGATGGGCGTGAGGGGTGCTAATACCTTCCCCTCGCGTAACCGACTCCCGTACCTTGATTCTCTGGTCGCAAGACCCTGTTCCTTCCTTTGTTAGGTTATCTGATATTCCTTTCCCTTATGGGATAAATATATTGGTGGCGACTCTGTTCATTTTTCGCGAGCGTGCGACAGCTGGCGACTCTGCTGGGGATGTTGCTAGACCTGTTGCTGGTCCATCCTTAGTGAGTCGATCCTAGCCTGCGTTTGTTTGTTTATTTACGGGGTGTTTATTTGTTTTTATGTCTATACCTTGTATATATGTTTGCATGTTTACTTTTCTGCTTGCATATCATGTTTATTTCTGTTTGCACATCATGCATATGGATTATATTCTGTGTTCCTTGGGGTCTTCTGTTCTGTTTTGCAGGTTGGGTGGGATGTTTTATGAGGTAAAAGGCCCAATACCCAGGCCAGAGTGACACATAGGATACCTAGGATAGAGTGGATAGTCATGACGCCAACAGAATGTCAGGTTCTGTTGATTGCGATCATGAGACCCACGACCAGTCGAGGTTCAAATGAGATACCGTTGTTGGCATGTATTTGCGACAATGATGGTGTTTCAGGAGAACTGATAACGCTGGAAGCCATTGACCTACCTTGACCTAGATTCACCTGTGAGTGGGGTGGGATATACATGACAGGTACCGTTGGTGACTATTCTGTTCTGTTGGTGACTATTGATTTTCCTGGTATTCAAAAAGGTGTCGGACCTTTGATCCTGTGACATTTGACCTGTATCAGTTATTCAGAGGATTGTACGGTGGTTACTAAGATTATATGGACCGTGATCCCATGCCTTTGCATTGCATAACATCATTGCTTTATCCACTTCATTTATGAGAGATCCTAAAGTCTATTTCCAAAAAAAAAGAAAAGATATGTAAAAGAAAAGGAAATAGAAAAGGAAAAAAGAAAAGAAAAGATACTCTATACCAAAAAAGAAGCCTTGATTCCAAAAAGAGATAAAAAAGAAAGAAAATGAAAGTGTGTGAAAAGACTTTAGGATCCCTCATAAATGAAACATGCATTCATACTATCATGCATCTCATGGTTCTATCAGAAGCTTGTGGGGGCCTTTTCTACTCAGACTTTGACATCAACAAGACAATTGGCTTCTTACCACTATGTGCTCAAAAGTTAACATTGGAACAACTCTATGGGTTTTTGACGGAGATGAGAACAGAAATGAGGACTAACGTGAAACAATGTATGGAGGTTATTCAAGCCTTTTCTCTTTGACAAGAAGAATTGAGACAAGTTCCTCAGAGGCCAAATGCAATGTTAATCTCACCCATGAGAAGGTCTTATGTATCAGAATGTTTGGAGCATAGTTGAGATTCCTATCACTCTTAAGGAGGAAACACATTATGAGAACAATTCGATCATTGAAGTCTTCAAGTTTCCTATTATTGAGATTGACAAAAGGTTCCACCTCTTGGAGAAAAGATTGAAAGCCATAAAAAAGTCATGACTCCGTTGATTTGGGTATTGTTGGTTTGCGCTTGACGTTAAAAAACTGAAAGGGTCATTTATTCTCTCTCTAGATAGTTTAGACATGCAAGCAAAAGTGGTATTCATCTCTTATACATATGTGGAAGTTGCTTGGGGCTCCCACACGAGGGATAAGCAAGACGTACTCTTATCTTGAGCGTTGCGCCATTCGCATTGCTCGAATCCCTAAAAGCATTACAAATTCCTATGTGACTTCGTCAGAATCTTCTTCCGTGTGGTAATCAAGAGTGTTCTTCACAATGCTTCTCATCCTCAAGGTTCTACTTCATATCTCAGTTGCCTTTTCTCATGATTTCCTTCTCAGTGGCCCTTGCTTGTTAACAGAGAGAAAAATAATGTGAGAAACAAATTGATGTGATTCTATTGCCTTGTGCCCAGTTGCTTCCTTGTTTGTCAGAATTTCAATTGGTTAAGATTCGTGTTTTGGGTCTTCTTCACCACAAGTAGCTCTCTTGAGTTTGATGACCATACCAGATTCTTTCCATTTATGAAGGCGATTACTACTCTAGCAACTATGCTTGGGGCTCCCGCACGAGGGATAAGCAAGACATACTCTTATCTTGAGCATTGCATCACTCGCATTGCTCGAATCCCTAAAGTAAGGCAAAAGTTTACAACGCTTGGGTGACTTCGTGGGAGTTTTCTTTTGAAGTAATCTGAAGTGTTTAGAAGGAACTGCAGAAAGTATTCAAGCTCAATGAGTCCAGGCAGAGTCAAGTCTCCTCAACAACGACATTCATTTAGTTTCTTACTGCATTCTCATTGTAATTTTTCCTTCGTTGTTTAAGCATCAATAGAATGTAAAAACTTGTTAATTTCTGAATGAAAATCATAATACATTGTTTATGTTTGTCTTGAAGAAATCCATTCGTTTTCACTCAATAAAATGTTTTTGGCATTACGATACCAACTTTACTAATTGCTTGCTTAGGCAAAAGCTGAGGGAGAATGATGAAAAATAAAAACGCAAAGATCTCAAATCATGTGTTTTTGAATAAAAAACCCTACTGAGGATGTACAGGCATTGTTTCAAATCCCCAAACACCGGAGATATAAGGGAGATAGACCCTCGTTAACCCCTTTGAGCCTTGGAGAAGGAGTTTCTTTTCTAATCATAAAAACCCTTATTTTAACCTTGGGGCAGGGTATTGTTCATTTAACTTGATCGAGTGTTCAGAACTCACCAAAAAGGTATGAATCTAAGGATACAACAAGGGTTATCCTTCAAAGGGCTGAGGAATGTCAAAACCGCAATGATTATCCTTATTCCATCAAGAGGTTAAAAGATGACGATGACACAATGGTTATCCCTCATCAATCAAAGATGAGGCAGTCACAATCTTTCGAACAAATCGAGAGCAACGCAAGATCACACGACTTGTTCCAAAAAGAATAAAAAAAAAGGGAGAGATCCCGCTAAGTCGACAACATGAAAATAAGTGACTTAGGCAAAAGTTAGGGCATCCCGCTGGACTCCAAAATAAAATTTGTCCAGGCAAAAGTTAGGGAAAGCAGAAGCGAAAAACAAGAATTACAAAATAAAAATCCTCATCAAAGGAACAAAGTCGTGTGATGATCAATCAGAAGAATAAGAAAGTGAGTGACTGCCATGTCCGAAAAACCTCATTGATTCCTCAACCATCCCAAATTCCTTGTGAGGAATGAACACTCATGTCGAGTTAATTGAACCTAGGAATGGAGAACATCACGAAGGGGGTGGGTACCAAATAATTTTGAGCCTAAAATCCTTTGTTTTCTGAAAACCGTGAACCTGGCCAAGTTACAACCCTCAAAAGTCCTAATTGAAGTAGGGTTATTTTGAAAGCACACTCCTATGAGATAGCGTTTAACTGACTCCCAATGAAGCGAGACTCATTTCCATGTTGGTATCGTATGCTTGCTTTATCTTCTATATGCAAAAATCGAGGTTGTGTCAACTAGTGATCCATTCACGAGAGGTCGCAACCTCATTTCAATAAAAAAAAGGTTTCTTTAAACTTCAAGGCTAACATAGGCTTTGCATTAGAATCATCATTCTTATAATTAACATTCTTTTGCATACAAAATATGTGCTTAACATCAAGGAAATTACCATGATGGGAATCAGTAAGTAACTCGACCATGTCAAAGTACAAGAGACTTGAAAACTCCGAGGAATAAAAGCTAATCATCTCAAACATTGACCATCAAGGGGCAAGTTCTCTAAAGAACTCTGTTGGGCATGAATAGTTGACGCATTCTTTGATTACTCCGAGGGGAAGAGTTTGAAGACTCCGTTGAGCGTGGTAAAGTTGTTTCCACGTTTGTTTGACTTCAAAACAAAGAAAGCTTGAGGACTCTAGTAAGATGTACCTAATCAGGGGCAATTGAATCGAGGTTTGACCTCTCAAAATCAGCATATCTGGGGCAATCATGTCGATAAATCTCTTCGAGCCTTGATCAATTTGGGGCAATTAAGTCGAGGAATCTCTCTTGAGTTCAACCAATCTGGGGCAGTTACGTCGAGATTCGACAAATCTCTCCAAGGACCCTTTGGGGCAAATCCCTCCATAAGTCACGAAGCTTGGGACACAATTCTGAGTTTTTTGTCGCTCCATGACCATAGGAGTTGATTTCTCCTAGAATTTTGGTCTCTCCTCAAGCATAGGAGTTTATTTCTCCTAGGAGTCGTTCTACTTCCCTAATCAAAGCTCCTTATCTAGATTTCTCATCCCCAACATGGTGAATCGAGGGAATCTCCTCAAACTGAAAATCCTCCAACCAGTGGCACATGGTGAGAAGTCAGAAATCATTCTTCAAGTCAAAGAAAAGTGCATCTTACAAATCAAAGTCCGATATCTATTGGCACCTCCACATGGTCCTTAATACTAAGGGGATTCTCCCTGGTGTTTATCACTCTAATGCCTTTATTTGGCACTCTGCATATAGTTTCCATTGCATATAACATTGCATCCTCAAAAGCGTAGCATATCCATCAAAATGGAACATTACGCCATAGAAAAATTCAAACATGCATACAAAGCATAAGCCAGATAATACAAATCATCACTCAATCAAGACAACGATACTTCCCCACATAAATGTTGTCCTTACAAACTTCGATCGATATCTGTTACTCCATCACAAATCTCCTCAAACCATGGTGCCAATACCTGGTGTCCTCGACCCCAAAAGAAGTCTCCCCAATATGGATCGGGTGCAATGTCTTTCTTCGTCAGAATCGTTGTCTCCGAGGTTATTTCCCGTGTGCCGCGCGAAGATTAGAGTGCGAATGAGGATGGGCATTCAACCCATCTCATTTTTCAATCGTTTGAATAATCATACTTGGTGTGTGGCGATTCAAACGATTGCCACTCTTGAAGAGTTACACCCCGCCTTTGGCCTGAGGGATTAATGTAATTCTTATGCTTCGTAAGCATCAACATCCCCGTAACCCCCCGTGGTTACTGTCATCTTATTGCCGAGCCTAGTCGTCCCTAGCCTCCGTGATCCCTTTCCCTCGTACGGGAAAACTTTTAGATCCAACCCCCGTGTTGTGTATCCTTTGCCTTCCGTCCTGGCAAATCATTTCAAGACTAAATCCCAACCCCCAGCAAGTCCATCTACCAAGCTTCTCAAACACTCGTCCGTGTCATTCCTTCGATACTCGTCTGTATTGAGTCAAACACTCGTATGTGTCATTCTTTCGATACTCGTCTGTGTCTCCTTTTGATGCTCGTATGTGTCATTCTTTCGATACTCGTCTGTATCTCCTTTTGATGCTCGTATGTGTCATTCTTTCGATACTCGTCTGTATCTCCTTTTGATGCTCGTATGTGTCATTCTTTCGATACTCGTCTGTATCTCCTTTTGATGCTCGTCTGTGTCATTCTTTCGATACTCGTCTGTATCTCCTTTTGATGCTCGTATGTGTCATTCTTTCGATACTCGTCTGTATCTCCTTTTGATGCTCGTATGTGTCATTCTTTTGATACTCGTCTGTATCTCCTTTTGATGCTCGTATGTGTCATTCTTTCGATACTCGTCTGTATCTCCTTTTGATGCTCGTATGTGTCATTCTTTCGATACTCGTCTGTATCTCCTTTTGATGCTCGTATGTGTCATTCTTTCGATACTCGTCTGTATCTCCTTTTGATGCTCGTATGTGTCATTCTTTCGATACTCGTCTGTATCTCCTTTTGATGCTCGTATGTGTCATTCTTTCGATACTCGTCTGTATCTCCTTTTGATGCTCGTATGTGTCATTCTTTCGATACTCGTCTGTATCTCCTTTTGACGCTCGTATGTGTCATTCTTTCGATACTCGTCTGTATCTCCTTTTGACGCTCGTATGTGTCATTCTTTCGATACTCGTCTGTATCTCCCTTTTGATGCTCGTCTGTGTCATTCTTTCGATACTCGTCTGTATCTCTTTTTGATGCTCGTATGTGTCATTCTTTCGATACTCGTTTGTATCTCCTTTTGATGCTCGTATGTGTCATTCTTTCGATACTCGTATGTGTCCTCTTCTTGATGCTCGTATGTGTCATTTCTTTCGGTACTCGTCTGTATCTCCTTTTGATGCTCGTATGTGTCATTCTTTCGATACTCGTATGTGTCCTCTTCTTGATGCTCGTATGTGTCATTTCTTTCGGTACTCGTCTGTATCTCCTTTTGATGCTCGTATGTGTCATTCTTTCGATACTCGTATGTGTCCTCTTCTTGATGCTCGTATGTGTCACTTCTTTCGGTACTCGTCTGTATCTCCCTTTGGATGCTCGTATGTGTCATTCTGTCGATACTCGTCTGTATCTCCTTTAAAACACTTGTCTATCTTACCTTCCCACCAGACATACTTCTGCTCCGACCACTTCCATGTAGTAAACATTTCCTTTGAGAACCTTGTATTGGCACCTTGGCTACGTTACAAGTTCTCACCATTCATCCAATGACTCACTGTAAATATTTCCATCAGAAAAAACAAAAATTCTCTTTCCCCAACAGATATCAAAACAAAAAACAAAGATAACATTTACACCATCTTTTCTTTAGGACAAATTTATGGTACTTTGATATTTAATCTTCTTCCACCTCAAAGGTTCGAAAGGCTAACGCCAATCTCGCCTTCAGGTTTAAGACAATTAAATAGGGGCAGCTGTTATACCCCAAATTTGTCCTACCCCTTACTTTTCTCTGGTTTATACTTTCCATTCATCCACATACACTCCATTAAGTCATTCTACGCAACATGCATTCATTGGATACATAATCAAAGGATCAGAGGAATAAGGGATAGTTGCACATGTGAGCTCGTTTCTTGTGAGGTCTCTATGGGTTAAGGGCCTGGACTGAGACTCTCTTGGGTTCGTATCTTCAATGGAATTCTAGGGTTTTGGTACCAAGAATTGACTCATCTTCTTTATTTATGATATAAGTCTTTACATTGGATTTCATCTTAAGACTTGATATGGGTGTGTCAAGATAGACTTCTCAGGACTATGGATCAAGGTATTCATCATCATTTAAGGGTTAATTCAATTGATCCTCATCACCTCTTCTAACTTGGTCCGGGTGGGCTTTTGTTATCATTTGAAGTATTGGATTGACCTGAATATGTGAAGCTTGTCATTTGGATCCAAACAATGATGTGAAAGTGATTCATTTAGAATTCAAGTCTCGACTATATGAGAAGAACCCATTCGTAAAGTTAATTCAAGTGAGCATCATGACTCGTTGCAAGATTCACTCAAGGTTTTCCACAATAAATTTACAAGCTTATAAAGTCCAATTTCATTATGAAGGATCACTACAAAAAGTGCACATTATTTACAAATACAAAAGAAATAGAGAGAAGTTGTTCTTTATTGATTGAAGAATAAAATATCCATCACAATTATCCCATGTCAAATTTCATTCAAGATCCATACAAAAAGATCATCCAAAAAGAGCATTTGAGTCTCTACTACAAAGATTATACATATTTCCATCAAGAAACACTATACAAAAAAAAATCAGTAGCTTTGCTAATCTATGAAACTCCAAGCATCTTTATCATGGCCTTCGTATTGTCTTGAATCTATTGCACCATCCAAGTCTAAAGCGAATAGGAAGTTGGCGTTCTTTGCATCGAATGTGTGTATCGCATCATGAGTGAATTCAAAGCCTTTCATCCATCTTCAAGTTATCCCAACACATTAGGCCTGCATTAAAGAGAGTAAAGAATTATCATTTAAAGTCGATTCAGAATTACATTAGAGTTCTTATTGTGCGGCCAACACAACTTGCAAATCATCAAGCAAAACCTGTTCTTCCCTTAAAGGCAGAAAAAGAAAACAGAAAATAAGGTGGAAGGATGAGGACCTGCAGCATTCAGACAATATGCCATACATTTATATTCAAATTCAAGAAGTCATTTCAGAAAAACTTAGCATTGGATAACTTTGCAGCATAATAGATTCTGTCCCTGCATATCATATTATCTAACAATTCAGAACCATCAAATCACATTCACTCAAACCTCCATCTGACTGTTTTAATTAACATAACAGAATATTCTGCTACTAAACTTCCAGGTTTCCTAATTACCAATCAATTTGAATCCAATCTATGACTATTTCTTCCAACAGACTGCTTCAAACCAAACCACCCCTAACAAACTTTCAAACCTTTTTACAATTAGTAACAGTTTGGAATTAACCATTTTTCTTTGGCTTTTAATTAATAGAATCCTAACCATTATGTAACCTGTCTTAACAGTCCCTTAACTGACTTTCCAAACCTATTAACTAACTCTGTTTTTTCTAACAGACTCTCAACCATCTCTAACAAACTACCAAATAGAATAACAACCTAGCCAACTACCTTTCAATTCCCTAACCACCTGACTATCAGTATAACTGTTCTTAACAATTCATAACGATTTCTAAAGCCTACAACTAGTTCCTAACTTCCAGCAACATACAACTAACTTGTAACCACCTTCTAACAACCTAACAGAACTAACCTATATACTAACCACAAAAAAATCAGTCACATTTTCCTAACAGAATCGTAACAACCAAGTTCAGCGAACAGAATCAAAAGGAGAAAGAAACTAACAGAAATCAAAAAAATCAGAAGCAGAAGGGTAACTAACCTGATAGCTGATTCAATCTCCACCATTTTTCACCTTCACTTCTTAACTTCTCAGCCAGATTTCACACTTCATTCATCTTCATCATCCTTCTCTCCACCACTTTTTGTTCATCAACCTTAACCTTCATCAAATCATCATCTCATTCTCCACACTCTCAAAACTCTTCACCATCTTCACATCACAAGATCACCACGAACTCCCTCTCAATTCCCATTCAATCTTCATCTCTTCTGAACTCAGCAACCTCCATCAACAATCTTGCATCAGTGAATTCTCCATCAGCATCATCATCCCTTGATTCAGCTGTCTCGGCATTATCTTCAATTATCATTACCTGCAATCATCATCCCCAATTCCTCAACAACAAGTCAGAAGCGAAACACAGTCGAAGACGGAAAAAAGAAGAAGGGCGAATCAGAACAAAATAGCAAGGATTACCTTTTCTTGAAGACTTCCTCTGGATTTTTCATCATCTTCAACAAGTCTACAGAGTCATTCATCACCTTCACATCGTTCTCCGATTTCATAAATCTACACTTCAATCATCGGTGTAGTCGGTGTAGTCGTTCGTCGTTGACGACTCTTCAATTGCGATCTGCAAGAACTTCATCAACAATCTTCAAACTGCACAATCCACGTTCTTCATCAAACACAACAGAGAATCTTCAACTTCCTATTCCTCAAAACTCAGAAATTCACAATCCTCATCTCTATGTCTTCACTTCAGAAAGCATCACGATCAATAAGGTGTCGTCGAATTTGCGTGACTGAGTAATGGAAGGAGAAGACGAGTCAAAGACGGAGGGTGGCTGAGGTGACATCGGTTGAGTTTTCTGAGACACCGCTGCTAGGAGGCACTCACCGGTGTGGCGGCGTTATTCGTAAGGGGAAACGATCGGAGAAAGCTTAAGCGAGAGCTGAGAACGAAGAGAAGAGAGATTGAGGCGAGGAGAACATTATCGGAGATATGAGATCCGTTCGGTTCGTTTTTGTTCACGGTGATGCTCCGAGGGTTGATCGGAGAGGAAAATCTCCACCGCGCCGCTGAGTTCGTTGAGATGAGAGAGGGAAGCTGATGCGTCACAAGTAACAAAACCCTAATCCCTTTGTGTTATTAATTTTATTTATTATTTTTATTTTATTTTACTTTATTTTTGGATTTTCGGATGTGATGTGCATAAAGTCTGATTATCATCATTATCATTATGGATTAATTGGAATTAGTATATTGATTAATAATTATTTGACATTAAGTTTGCATAAGGTGTGAATTGACATAAGTTTAATGGGAATAATGGAATTGATTTTCTTCTTAATTGAGTTTAATCTAAACATACAAAAATATGAAAATCTGATAGTTAGATCAACACCTTGGGCCAAAACGAATTTCCAACAACCCCTGTGGCCCATTTCACCATTTTTGGCAAACAGAAGCTTGTAACAAAATAAAATCTCTGTTTGGGCCATACTTGGGCCCTGCGCCCAGAACTGCGCCCTAATTGCTGTGTGCACTCTTAAATTCAATTCACACCCCCCTGTCCCTTTCTTTTAATTACTAGAATTTAGATTCAATTAGATTTCTTCTATTTTCTCTTAGGCAATAAAAATGCTGTTTTTCTCCTATTAGTTTTAGACTTAAATCCAATTTTTGACATAGAAAAACGTTCATAAAAAATATTAGTTTTAGGCTTATGGTTTTAGCCTCTTTTTACTTGATTTGTAATTCAATTTCCCCCATAAAAAACCATATAAAAATAGTAGTATTTCAGTGTAATTTTTTTGCATTTAGGCTTGAATTGTTTTGTACTAGTTCCATGTTATTTTTGTATAATTGTTGTGTGACTTTGTTGCTTATCTTTTGGCCATATTTTTGGCCTATTTTGTTGATACCATTTTAATGCTTCTTTTAGAATTTAGTCACCATGTTAACATTAGGATTTAGACCTGTATAGACTACTTAGATTAGAATTTAGGATTAGTTCCCTATTGCATTCTTTTTCCTTTCAGCTCTTTAAAACATTAATAAACGGAAGATGCGAATCACATTAAGCAAGTGATAGAGAAATGAGTGGGATTCATTCCCTAATCTATTTCTCAATCACTTAGTGGCATAGAAACGAGTGGGATTCATTCCCTAATCTGTTTCTCGGTCACTACTTAATGGGAGAGAAACGAGTGGGATTCATTCCCTAATCTGTTTCTCAAACATTAATTAATGGGAGAGAAATGAGTGAGATTCATTCTCTAATCTGTTTCTCAAACATTACATAATGGGAGAGAAATGAGTGAGATTCATTCTCTAATCTGTTTCTCAAACATTACATAATGGGATGGAAGTGAGTGGGATTCATTCCCTAATCTGCTTCTCGATCATTATACATTTTATGTGATTCGAATCGTGAAGTAAACTCCCTTAAAAAACACACAACCAAAAACGCTTTAAGACATCTAACAATGGTTCAGACTAAAACAAAGTAGAGAAAGTGGTGAGTGGCCCGGTATTGGGAACTGTTCATCACTCATCTACGCTAAAAGACACAAACCAATCATTTCTTTTCCTTTTGCCTCGTTGGCACCTAAGGGCAATGTCATTTCCGTTCGTACGCATCGTAGGCGATCCCTTATGCAAGAACGTGAACGTTGACTCCGCCCAATTAAAAAACACAAAAACAAACAGAAAATCTTTAGCCGAGCTACGGTAACTCTGATTCCTGAAAAGGATACGTAGGCAGCGGGGTAGGGCCCGTGCGAGTACAATTCTTTATTTTCCCTACATTTCGCATTCATTTTGCATTTAGACATAGACATAGTTATACACCCTTTAGATAGAAACAAACATAGGTGGATACCATCGAGTACGATGGGCGTGAGGGGTGCTAATACCTTCCCCTCGCGTAACCGACTCCCGTACCTTGATTCTCTGGTCGCAAGACCCTGTTCCTTCCTTTGTTAGGTTATCTGATATTCCTTTCCCTTATGGGATAAATATATTGGTGGCGACTCTGTTCATTTTTCGCGAGCGTGCGACACGGTGGAGTCACGACAATTGAGTCACGACAATGGAGTCACGACAATCGAGTCACGACAATGGAGTCATGACAATGAAGTTACAACAGTGAAGTCACGACGATGGAGTCACGACAATGGAGTCACCACAATAGAGTCACATATCTAATCCTGATATTCAGTTCATAAACGATGATGACAATTGAGTCACAGCAATGAATTTACGCAATGGAGTCATGGCAATAGAGTCACAACAATCAATTCACTCATGTGATCCAGACGGTCAGGGAAATCGAGCCAACAACTTAATTCTGACTCCACAAATACATTCTAATGTACGACTCAGTCTGACATACGTCAATACATCAACTGATGGCCTCTTAAGCCCATCTCTAACAATATTATGTCCAGATGGCATCTTAAGCCCGTCTCCGACAACACTTTGCCTAGATGGCATCTTTAAGCCCATCTCCAGAAAAAAGTCCCTACATCAGCAATGACAAATTTCTTGGTATTCAAGTGTTCAATCCTCTTCTACCTTCAGATTCTGACAGGCACACAAGCCAATCTACATCCTCAAGTATAAGAAGATTGAACAGGGGAAGCTGTCATACCCCAAAATTTGCCCTCACATAATCGCAAATGTCATTTTATTTCAATTATATGACATGGTACAATTGGTAAAAAGATAAGCTTGCAAGTATAAGGTCTCGGGTTCGAATCTCACTACCAACATTTTTCTCATTGTTATCTGCTTCTAATTTTAATTTTATTTTTACTTATGTTCAAAAAATTGCAAAAAATAAGTTTTTAATCATTTAATTTTCTTATGCTTTTATAGTCGAAAGGTCATAAAATAGAATATAAAAAGATTTTTGTTTTTTTTAGTTTTGGAAATAATCTAATTTGATGGATTAAAACAGTCACAAAATCAAAATCAATTAAATTGAATTATGGGTTTTTGATTATTTTGATTGACCAAGTTGATTTATTTTGCTTTTCAATTAACCTACTTTTTTTATTATAAATAGATGCTAACTTCTAACGTTGGAAAAAAATCACGTACAGAAAACCTGATTTTTCTACTCCCTTCGCCGTAAACTTTTCACGTACATACAACACCCTTCACACTATTTTGCTTCAACTTTTCTTCCTACCAACACACAAACCACCTGTTTTCACCATTCACCAGAAAAGTCTCTCCATAACCATACCCTTTGTTTCAAAACCTTCATGTTAACCATACCCATAAATTCTTCCAAACTTTACTCAAACAACACCAAATGTACAATCCACTATTTATCATGACAAACAACAAATTATATGGTTATTCTATTACTGCTATTGTTTTTTATTCTTTTACAGGTTTTCAAAGGGAAGCATACCAAGAGGAAACTCAAGATAATTCATACTGTTGCTTTATCTTCGGCTTCGATCTCCAAATCACCGCTCCAAAACTCCAACCGTAACACCGCTTCGTTCAACTTGCTACAACAACGTCATCCTCACCGGAAACTTGTCAAAGTGTGTTGAAGCTTCAGATTTACTGCCCAAGGCCGAGGCGACTTTTCATCATTTGGCTTCGGTAATGTTTCTCCCATGGTTTTAAATTGCGGTCCTGTTTACCCAGAAAAATGGTAAACAAGCGCTAGTTTCCTTTTTAAAGGTTACTTTTGCGGAATCAACTAGAATACTCCAGGACTAATTGCTTTATTTTGTTATATTATGTGTATTTGGTTTGTATTAAATGCAACAGTAACTTTAAAATAAAAGTAAACACTGAAATTAAAGGCTTTAAAGTAAATCAAAGCAATAAAAAAGCAGTAAATGTGCACTGAAAGATGAGATATAACGTAAAATGATTGCATTAATTAAACTGGTACGCATACATACATTCCAAAGTTGCACTCGTTACTCATTTTTGCACAGAGATTTGAGTTTACTTGTGTTTATGTAGAAAATGCGGACCCCTGACTATTCCTATGGAACTTGCTTAAATAGTAAAAATAAAATAACTACTACTAACGGTCGACTGGTTATCAGTCAACACGTGTCTTCGACATGCAAGATCTTCAATTGTGAGACCTCCACGCGTCCTGTAAGAACTGCCAGAAAACTGCTTGAAACTGCCTCTTAACTTCTAATACCTCTCGACTTCCACTTCAGTTTCTGCAGCAAAATTCTTAAGTCTTCGCATACTTCTGATCGAACGCTGAAGCCTCTGATCATCTTTCTAGTCGAACAGCTTCGACTACTAAGCATTACTTAGTCGAACCACTTCGACCCAAATGGCAATGTAATTATTTAATTGAGGCCCAATTACCAATTTAGGGCCTTTTTACCAAATTGAGGCCCAATTACCAATTTTGAGCCCCAGTTGCCTATTTGTTGGTAAGTCGAAAACCTAGGGTAACAAATTGCCCCCCAAGCGACTTCTTTCGACTGACTTTAGGAAAGAGAAAAGATGGCGTTTCAGTTCTTTCTTGGGTTTCGACTTTTGTTAATTCCCATTACGCCATGATTACATTTCATTTTCCCAGGCACTAATTATTACCTAAACACTAGGTTAGTGGGCTATAACTGCTCCCACTTTCTGAATCCAGTTTTCAAAGCGTTTCTTTGACATGACTTTTGATTTTACAACTTCTTTTTTTCACGATTTCTAGTGACGTCACCACCAGCTTATATATATGTACAGCTTCTTTCTCCTTTTTCTTTCTTTCTCCTCGTTCTACTTCTCTTCTCAAACGTTTCAGAAAGAACCATCTCTTTTCCTCTAACCTTTACCCATTTTCTTCTTCTCCTTTTATACACAACAATGGCAGCTACGACCACCAACACCACTGTGTACGATATGGGTGCGAACCCTTTAGGGTTTATTATGTCTCGTGAGGAAGAAGAACAAGGCTTAGATTTCATTCCTCAACCCAACCTTATTGAGGCCAAAGCCATCATTTGGCAAAACCAGATGTTAATCCCTTTTCAGATTACTGATAAATTAATGGCTTTTTCAGGGCCATTACCAGACCACCGTTACCACCCAGAGCAAACCACTGGTTTCTTTCCTTGCTTCCAAACCACCATGCCTGTAGCTTTCGACAAACCACGTGTCATCGATTTGAAGTTTATGGATCCTTCGCTTAGGGTTTTCCGTTCGACTCCAGCTCCTGGAAACAATGAATACTTGGCTTGGCTTAACAAAGTTCAAGCGAAAAAACAACAAAGATGGGAGGAATTGGGCCTCTTCGACGTCATACAATTATCCCGGACTGGTCATAGAGTTTGTCCCCCCATGCTACTTGCTTCGATCTTCTTCTGGGAAGGTTCGACTAACACCTTCCACCTTCCTTGTGGAATGATGACTCCCACTCTCTTCGACGTGGCTGCCATCACAGGGCTTTCGCCATTGGGTGAAATCTTCGACCCAACTCTTCCTACAGAAATGAATTTCAATTTCACCAACGCTACCATCACCAAGTATATGCAAGATCATTATGACAAGTCGACAGAAGAAGTTTCTGACGAAGAGCATGTTGCCTTCCTCACCTACTGGCTCTCATATTATCTGTTTTGTCCAGGATCAGTTCAGATTGCTAAAGCTTACATACCTTTGGCTATTCAGATTCATGAAGGTCGAAAGGTCTCTTTAGGTAAGTTGCTCCTAGCTTATCTCTATCATACCTTAGGTATAGCATCTTTAAGGATCAAACGCCTGCATGAGACTCCAAAACAACTCTCTCTGTCGGGACCTTATTGGCTCTTACAACACTGGTTGAATGCCACCTTCGAGTCACATATAGGTTATACTGTTTCCAGATCCATTTTAGAGGTCATGTATGACCGGAGGGTCGAAGGCATCAAGCTTGCCTTTCAAACTCCTCAAGATGAGTCTAACAAACCAACCTCCTTAAATATGTGAGGTTGTTTTCTGAATGTAAAACATTTATTGCTTCCATGGCCCTTTTCTCCAACCGATACTTTGGGCCAACTTGGTTCAAAGCTATTTTTCCTGGGAATACTCCTACTCTTCGAGCTCAATTAAATGCTATTTGGGCTGCCTTTCTAACCCCAACACTACTTTCTCATCGTATTGAGTCGACTGGTAAGTGCTATGGGTTTGTGGGTTATCAACCAAACTTGGTCTCTCGACAATTTGGTTTGAGCCAGATGCTGCCCAAGAGCTTATATTCCCATGATGGTGATATTTGTTACTCTGGTCGACCGTTCACAGCCCGTCAACACCTCGACTGCTTGAAGTTTCATAACAAACAATCCTTGGAACATCCCACCTTCACTTTCCAAAACTCCTATTTTACAACCAAAGAATTCAATGAATGGTGGTCTGAATATTATCAACTGTTTGATGGGGACTCTTTCGTCAAGAAGCTGAACACTGCATTTGACGTACTGGAGGATCAACTTACTATAAGTAAGTTTTTTATGTTTACTATCGTTTTCTTTATTACCAATGGCACTATTCTAATCTCAATTTTAGACCTTTCAGGACCTGATCCTACTGCTCAGGTCGAAGTCCCTGCTCCTAAATCAGGCCGAAAACGTCCCAGTACGTCGAGCAACACCACCATCAAGAAAAACAAAACTGTTAGAAAGGTACTTAACTTGATCTTTAATCTTGTCAAATCTACCTTAACATTCATTAATTGTTATTCTTCCTTTTCAGTTGGTAGTTCCTACTGAATCAGACGAAACTACATCTCCACCAAATCAGGAAAGTGAGATCTTTTCACGACCCCCGCCTCTGACTCCCCCAAAAAGACGAAAAGTTGTAAAGGACATTCCCAAAGTGGTTGTCAAACCTCAAATAGCTCCAACAATTTCTTCATCTCAAATTCTTACTGAGGTAGCTTAGCATTTTTTTTCCCACATATCTCTTTCAATATCTCTGTTTTCTAACATGTTTCTTGAATAGAGTGCACCAACTGTCGACCACACTCAAGAGAAAGTTGTCGAAGTTGCTGAGAAAACTGCTGAAGCCACTCCTGACTCCAATCCTTTTAGCCCTCAAAGGACTGACGCTTTTGGAAGCAACACTGATTCGGCTAACACTCCAGGTCGAAGTCGAACAGATCCTCAGGACAAACCCATCGTCGAACAATCATCTGCCATAAAAAATACTGAAGATGTTCCTCGACCAGAACCCAATGCAGCTTCTCAGTCAAGACTACATTCTATTGCTGATGATACTAATTCCAACAGTTCTCTTAGTCAGGAAGAAATTCTGGACTTGAAGAAGACTAATCCTGTGGAGGCTCTCTTTCGACTTCCAAAGCTGCGACCAAGTTCTTTTGAGATTCCTGCTCAATCGACCAATCCTGATGCTGAGATTGATGCTTCCCTTTTCGAAGCTATATGCCGACTGAAAGCCCATCTGGATGAACCTGAGTTTCTCGTTGTTCTTGAGAGTTCTGAACATCTTGGTGGAGAAATTCGCAAAATCCTAGATTTATTGATCAAAGCTTCTCTTCCACCAGTTGTTGTTCAATTTTTCTTTGATTTTGAGGCGTACTTCGACCAAATTTGGAGGGACCTTATGACGAAGAAGAACATTACCTTTCAGGCAAAGAACAAAGAGCGTGAATTGGAGAGAGAATGGGACGCCAGTGCAGCTTCGACCAAAAAGGTTGAAGAATTTCAGGAGAAAACTTTAAAGTTTTCTGATAAGCAGGGAGAGATCGACAATAAGATTGCTGATTACAAAGCTCAAATTGATGAACTCAACAAAAATATTCAACATCTTGAGCAAGAGAAAATCAGTTTGGCTCAAACTAAAGAAGTCCCTTCGCCTGAAATTATTAACCAAGAAGTCTTGAAAGGACTTGGTCATGGTGAGAATGCACTCAAGTTGGAAAGTAACATTCGACAGCTTAAACAAAACCTGTCTCGACTTGACTCTAAGATTGATTTTGAGTCAACCAAGTTAGCCTATTTTAGGAACAATTTCCCTGCTTTGTAATTTCATTTTCGACTGACTGGCTATATTTTGTAATGTCTGCCAATGCTCTTTATTAAGAACTTTTTGTAATGATTGGCCAAATTTTGGCCATTTAATATAATCTCTTAGTTTTTACTCTCTTATGTGAATTTCTTGAAGCATAGGTTTATATTTTTTCAAATATTTACCATTTATCCTCAAGATTCGACCATCTGAATTTAGTTCTTCAATTTCATATGCATTGTTTGAAAACACTTGCAAAATTTTAAACGGTCCTTCCCAACTTGGGGACCATTTACCCAATAACTTATTCCTTTGATCCATGGGCAGAATAACTTTCCATACATAATTACCTACCATGAATGTCTTCTCTTTGACTTTCTTGTTGTAAGCCTTCGCCACTTTTTCTTTTTGTCTTATTAACCTATCCAACGCTATTAGCCTTTCTTCGTCTAATTCTACTAATTCATCTAACATCATATTCCAGTATTCGTCAGACGAGAGACTATTTTGTCGTTGAATTCTTGTCGACTGTAGATGAATCTCTACAGGCAATACAGCATCATGCCCAAAAGTCAAACGAAATGGGGTAGTATTTATTGCTTCCTTTGGTGACGTCCGACAAGCCCAAAGGATTTGGTCGAGCGTTTGATGCCAATTTCTTGGCTTTTCCCCACATGCTTCTTTATCAAATTTATAATAACTTTATTAGCAGCCTCGACTTGACCATTAGCCTGAGCGTAATACGGAATGGATGTTAGCAATTTAAATCCTGTCTCTGCTGCAAAAGCTTGCATCTTTCGACCAACAAAAACTGATCCTTGATCAGTAGTAATAGTTTCTGGAATCCCATATCTATAGATAATGTGTTTTTGTATGAAACTAATCACTGCTTCTTGATCAACATTAATTAGTGGGATTGCCTCTATCCATTTAGTAAAATAATCTATTCCTACTAAAATGAATCTTTGTTGCTTAGAAGATGCAGGTTTGATTTCTCCTATTAAATCCAAAGTCCATCCTCTAAAAGGCCAAGGTTTGACAATGGCATGCAATCCACTGGCCGGAACATGTTGAATGTCTGAAAATTTCTGGCACTCTTGGCATCCTCTTGCATATTCAATACAATCTTTTAACATTGTTGGCCAATATAAACCTTGTCTAAACAACAACCACTTCATCTTATGGCCTGACTGATGAGCTCCACAAACACCACTATGAACTTCTGACACAGCCAAATATGCTTCAGCTTCACTTAAGCATTTCAACAATACATCCTCGGCTGTTTTCTTGTATAAATCATTTCCTAATATCACATAGTTTAGAGCTCTATATTTAATCTTTCGATCAGTTCCTCCGACTGGATTATTTAGGTATTGGACCAATGGGTTTCTCCAATCAGCATCAGTCATATTGTCGATGGCAAAAATTTCCAAGGCATACAAATCTTTACTTTCAACTTTACTTTCAACATTATCACCTACCCCCTCAAATTTTGACGTCGACAATTGACCTAACTGGTCTAATACTTCATGGGTTTCTTTATTCTTGATCTCGACCGTATCTTCTAACTTGTCTTTAGAAACTCTATACCCAGAAGCAATTTGTGCCAATTCATTGGCAATGCAATTGTTAGATCTTGGTACATGCAAGATCTCAACATGTTCGAATTTTTCTAATAAGCGTATCACAATTGCATAATACATTATTAGATTTTCTTTGATGCATTTATACTCTTTTTTGATTTGTCGAATTATTAGCTCAGAATCACCTCGAATCTCAACTCGTTTTGCCCCTAAATCTATTAGGGCCTTCAAACCAGTTATCAAGGCTTCATATTCGACCTCATTGTTAGAGCATACTTCTTTCATTTTATAATGGAACTTTGTTGGAAGTCCTTTGGGAGAAATAATCAAGACTCCAATGCCTGATCCATTTTTGTGACTAGAACCGTAAAAAAATAGTTTCCAGTTAGTTCGTTCGACTTGATTTACAGACAATTCGACTAACCCATGGTCGACTATAAAATCAGCCACAACTTGTCCTTTCATAGCTTTTAAAGGGACATATGTCAAGGAAAATTCAGTTAGCGCTAAGGCCCACTTACCAATTCGACTATGCAAAATTGGTTTAGACAACATATGTTTAATAATATCAAAATGAGAAGACACATACACATCAACAGGCTTTATATATTGCTTAAGTTTGTTACATGAGAAATACAAGCATAAGCATAATTTTTCAATATCATTATACCTAGTTTCAGCATCTACTAGGGTTCGACTTAGATAATATATGGCTCTTTCGACGCCATTATCATCTTCTTGGGCCAACATACTCCCAATTGTCGAGCCTGATGCAGCTATGTATAACTTCATACTTTTTGTCCTATTGGGGGGTAACAAAATAGGAGGCTTAGTTAAATAAGCTTTTATTTGGTCGAATGCCTGTTGATGTTCTTGTTCCCATTTGAATTGATCTTGGTTCTTGAGTTTCACAAGTGGTGAAAATATCTTCGTTTTGCCACTTAGATTTGAGATGAATCTCCTCAAGAAATTAATCTTCCCCAACAATGACTGGAGTTGTTTCTTTGTTTCTGGCGCCTTTAGCTCCAAGATTGCTTTCGTCTTATTTTGGTTTATCTCAATGCCTTTCTTGTGAACCACGAAGCCTAGGAAATCCCCTGCATGTACACCAAAAGCACATTTTAAAGGGTTCATTTTGAGTCCATATTTCCTCATACGTTCAAAAGATTGTCGAAGATGGTCTAAGTGACCATTTTCAGAGTTAGATTTTATTACAATATCATCAATATAAACCTGCATAAACTTGTCAATAAAATCATGAAACATGGAATTCATGGCTCGTTGGTATGTAGCTCCAGCATTTTTTAAACCAAAAGGCATTACCACCCATTCATAAGTTCCTAAAGCACTTGGGCATCAAAACGCTGTCTTAGGTACATCTTCGTCAGCTATAAAAATTTGGTTATAACCTGAATATCCATCCAATAAACTGAGATATTCAAATCCGGCTGCAGAGTCGACTAACATTTCAGCAACTGGCATGGGATATTCATCTTTAGGAGTAGCCTTATTTAAATCTCTGAAATCTATGCATACACGAAGGCTACCATTTTTCTTTATGACAGGCACTATATTAGCTAACCATTCGACATACCTCGCAATTCGAATAAACTTGCTTTTCAGCAATCTTTCAATTTCTATTTTGATTTTTTCCATAACCTCTGGCGCAAATCTTCTAGGAAGCTGCTTGATAGGTTTCTTCCCTGGGTTTAGTGGTAGTCGATGTTCCACCACATGTCGACTTAAACCAGGCATTTCATTGTAATCCCATGCAAAACAATCTTTGTATTCTTTCAAAAGTCGAATCAACTTGGTCTTTAGGTCACTTGTAAGCCTTGTACTTACATAAGTAGGCCTTTTAATGACTCCATCACCTAAGTCAATTTCCTCAAGAGGATCTTGAGCTTGCATCCTTTTTACCGATCCTGATGGATCCATTTCGAAACCTAAAGGTTCGTCATCGTATATCCCGTCAAGTCGTTCGACTTGGTGATCGACTTCTTGATCGTTTTCATTTTTTACTATCATGGCCTCAATCGTCATATTTTTCTCTAGTTCTGCTTCTAAAGCCGCTTTTTCTTTGTTTTCGGCCAAATAGGCCGTTATTCGAGCCAGGTATTCTGACTCAGTGGTCATCGTCTTTGATTGTTGTCCTCTGCTCTGGAGGACTTTCATGGTTCAATGGTTCATTAGGATCTTCTTTATTCCAAATGAAACCATAATTTGGGTCTAAGTTCAGATACTTAGACACACTTTCATCAGAAGGATATACATCTTCTGCTTTGTAGCAAGGAGCTACATTTGCCAAATGCTGGTCGAAGTGTCTGCGACCACTTTCAGTTTTGTAATAACTTTGATCGGCTTCAATATTCTCCACTATACCATCTGACCTCCAAATGGCCACACGCTGATGTAAGGTGGAAGGAACTGCCCCAATACCATGGATCCATTCTCGACCCAACAGCAGTTTAAAATTTGCCTGCGATGCAATCACCATGAAGACGGTTGACCTGACAGACGAACCAACAGCTAGTTTTACTTGAATTACTCCAAGTATTCCACTTGTCTTGCCCTCATAATTTGACAGTACCATATTATGGGGTCTTAAATCTTTATCAGACTTTCCCACTTTCTGAAGTGAAGAATAGGGCATTAAGTTTACAGCAGCCCCACCATCGACAAACACTTTGTTTATTGGAACACCATCCACTTTCGCCCTTATGAATAAAGGCTTCAAATGATACATCATTCCTCGACCTGGCCTCTCGAACACAGCCTTTTGCTCTTCTACCACCCCTTTTCCCATTACATAGTAACAGACAGGTGTTTCTTCCACATTCTCGTCAGGAAGAAAATCATCTTCGTTCTCAGATACCTTCAGCATTGGTTCCATCGCCTTGAATCTGCCATTCTGGGCGTTTACCTCTGAAGTTAATGGGTTTCACCCATTTGTCTTCAGGGACATCCGTCTTAGGACGGAAAGTCCTTGGTTTTTCAAACATCTTCCTGTATTCTCCAGCCCTTCGACCACTGTTTTCTCCTGTATACATGAATTGACGATTCTTGCCTCGACGAGGGTCGAACCTCACTTTGTTTGCAGCATCAACATTGAAAACAGCATCACACCTTGGGCATAATCCAACTTGAGAGTTGTTATTGTGGCATCTCTCAAGGAATTTCAAAAGACTCTCTTTTGGTTCAGGATAAACCATGTTCAAAACTTTGCCATCAGTAGCGCCGTTTTGCTTTCTAACGAAACCATCAGTAGTCTCGACCATCATCACATCAGCAAGCTCAGTATAGTGAGCCTCTTCGACTTGCAAAGGATCAGTATCAACTTGCATTGATGACTTTGGCTTTTCTCCAAACTGTAACCTTCCTTCTTTCAAAGCTTTTTGCACTAAATCCCTGAAAAGGACACATTGAGAAGTTTTATGACCCAAGAAATTATGAAATTTACAAAATCCTCTTTTTTTCTTTTGTTCAAGAGGAGGATTTTTAAGTCCCGGGGGTACTATGATTTGCCCATCAGAAACCAACAAATCAAATATTTCATCACATTTTGTTATATCAAATGAATACGTTTTACTAGAAAATTTTTCATTCTTACTTTCAACCAGATTTTTATCTTTTGAAGGTTTAAGCAATTTACAGATATATGGTGGTCCTAGCTTTAATTTAGCCACGTTGACCTCTCCCTCTTCGTATTCACTGTCGCTATTAGAGTCGAACTCACTTGTAGTAACATAAGCTATTTTTTCTTTCTTATGATATTTACTAGCTCTGGCTTTTTCAGCTTTTAGCCTTTCCACCTGGCGTACTCTATCTGCCAGTTGTGCCATGTCTCTCAAATGTTGGGTGTCTAATTTCTTCCTTATGGAATAATCTAACCCACCTGCAGCCATTTCGACTAGCTCATGTTCAGGAATTTGTGTAAAACATCTAGCTTTCAGTAACCTAAAACGGTTTAGATAGTCATCGACTGGTTCTGTACCCTTTCGCCTAACTCCAGCCAATTCTTTCAAGCTGATTTTCGACTGTCCCATATAAAATTGTTCATGAAACAATCGTTCTAATTGGTTCCATGAGAACAAAGATTGGGGAGATAAGGTCGTGAACCAAGTAAATGCGTTTTTCGTTAAAGAACTTGGAAAATACTTCATCTTTAGATTTTCATTGTTTGCTATTTCTCCAGCCTCTGTCTGGAACCTAGCAATATGTTCGACCGTCGACTCGCCAGTCTCACCAGCAAATTTGGTGAATTTTGGGACTTTCCACCCCCTAGGCAATTCTGTCTGCCTTACATATTCTGACAGCGGGGAAACGAAATTTGGTCTATGCAAACCTACATTTATTCCATTCTGAACTAAAATTTGTTCAACTACATTAGAGATATTATTGTGTCCAATATTGACATCTTGCTGGATGTTCCTAAGAACCTGGTCAGCATCTTGATGCCTTTGTACTATTCTAGGGATCTCTTGCTCAATTTGATCTCCTTGTCCTATAGGTTCGACCCCTCTCACATTCGACCCTTGAGTAGTCGAAAGGTTTGGTTGTGGGGGCGCTCCAAAGAAATCTGCAATTCTGGCCATTTGTCCCGCCAATATTTCATAACTTTGATTCGTGTTATTTATCATGGGAGTAAAAACAGTTCCCATTTGTTGAGTAAGGGAATTCACCATTTCATGATTACTTTCGTCCATTTGTTGTCGAATTGACAACATTGACGTAGTACTTAAAGATGGCAAAACCTGGTGATTATATCCTATGCCTATAGGTCGACCCCCTGGATTTGATATGCTTGTAGCCATCATGCTGTCAGAATATAATGAAGGATTTGTATGCAAACCTTGCATCATAGACGTGGGCATTCCAAACTGAGGGTTAAAACCTGGTGGAGGCATCATTCCATGAAACGGCGGTCGTAATGGATTCAACGGTGACCGTACATTCGTTGGTGATGATACCATTATTGCTGCCGTCGATCCACCAGTATTTGTTGTTCCCACTGGGGATGAATCTGCGGCATTTTGCGGTGTTGCTCCGGTTAGAACACCTCCTTGATTTCCAGAAAGATCAGAATTATTTGTATTAACTTCAGCCATGTTAGTTAATTTCCGACCACTTCTTAATATCATACATAACTATTGTACTAACAAATATAAAACAAACAGCAATTGACGGGTCCCACTGGGCGTGCCAATTTGTTTACCCAGAAAAATGGTAAACAAGCGCTAGTTTCCTTTTTAAAGGTTACTTTTGCGGAATCAACTAGAATACTCCAGGACTAATTGCTTTATTTTGTTATATTATGTGTATCTGGTTTGTATTAAATGCAACAGTAACTTTAAAATAAAAGTAAACACTGAAATTAAAGGCTTTAAAGTAAATCAAAGCAATAAAAAAGCAGTAAATGTGCACTGAAAGATGAGATATAACGTAAAATGATTGCATTAATTAAACTGGTACGCATACGTACATTACGAAGTTGCACTCGTTACTCATTTTTGCACAGAGATTTGAGTTTACTTGTGTTTATGTAGAAAATGCGGACCCCTGACTATTCCTATGGAACTTGCTTAAATAGTAAAAATAAAATAACTACTACTAACGGTCGACTGGTTATCAGTCAACACGTGTCTTCGACATGCAAGATCTTCAATTGTGAGACCTCCACGCGTCCTGTAAGAACTGCCAGAAAACTGCTTGAAACTGCCTCTTAACTTCTAATACCTCTCGACTTCCACTTCAGTTTCTGCAGCAAAATTCTTAAGTCTTCGCATACTTCTGATCGAACGCTGAAGCCTCTGATCATCTTTCTAGTCGAACAGCTTCGACTACTAAGCATTACTTAGTCGAACCACTTCGACCCAAATGGCAATGTAATTATTTAATTGAGGCCCAATTACCAATTTAGGGCCTTTTTACCAAATTGAGGCCCAATTACCAATTTTGAGCCCCAGTTGCCTATTTGTTGGTAAGTCGAAAACCTAGGGTAACAGGTCCGCAACCGCAATTGCACCCGCAATATTGCGGATGCGGTTGCCTCCGCAACCGCATCGGACCGCAATTGCGGTGTGATTTTAAAATCTCGCCTCCGGATATTCGGAGCCCCATCGGACAATTTTCATCATGTTTTTTTAAGTATTTTAATAAAAAATTAATATATTAGATTTCTAAAACTCAATTTACTTTTTATATAATGAAAAAACATAACATTAAGTGTTTTTCAATATAATATTTCAAACACTTCCTTTAAAAAATTCACGTCGCAACGGCCGCAATGCGCATCGCAACAGGCGCAATGACCGCAATTGCAACATCCGCAACCGCGGCCGCAGCCGCAACCGCAATTTAAAACCATGGTTTCTCCCTCGTTGGTAATTTTGTTTAAACTGATTTATTATGTTGTTGTTTTTTGAGGAGACAGATCCCTGGTGTTGTTGTTTGAGGTGAGGAAAAGAGGAACTCGCCGAATCAAAGCCCAGCGTCACCGCACACGTCGAGCAGATCCGACGAGCACCAACATCGCCTCTGTCATACACAATAGCCAAAAGCTTCTCGATCAGACGCGTCCACCGCACCTTGCTCACACCCCCGACCGCTGACGATCCCTCTGCTCCACCGATCAGACACTGTGAGAGGCCACGTCGTCCACTCATCACCGGATTTCCACCGCCGCGAAGATGATTGACGGTAAAATCTCATATTTTTAGCTACTTAGTTAATGTTTATTGTGTTGTGATAATGTTAATGAAAAAGGGTAGAAGTTTCATGTGGGTGGAATTTTGAGAGGAAGAAATAAAAGGTTTTTGTGAGAGTGTTGCGATTTGGTCGAGACGTAGAAAAAATCTTCTTTGTCTCTCTGCCACTGCCTTCTCACGTGAGAGAGAGGAGAAAGGTTCTCCTATATACTAACTAAAATATATATAAAAACCTAAAAAATCATATATTTGGTTTAATTATTTAAAGAAAAAATAGCAAAAAAGAGATTGACAAATGATAAGATGGGGGCGCTGTTACCTTCTTTTGTTTTTTTTATTTACATTAATTCATTAATAGTTAGGAGTTTAGAATAATAATAAGGGTTAAATATACTAACCCCCCTGTAATGATAGCGAGATTAGGTTTTAGCCCCTGATAAAGTTTTTTTTTTCATCACCCCCTTAACTTGCAAAGATTCCACGCCAAAACACCCCCAATGCCACTTGTTAAATCAGATTTATTAAAATTAAATTAAAAAGTCCATGTGGCCTTAGCATGTTACATACGTGGCAATATCAGTAACATTTACATGCCATGCTGTTGAAAATAGTTAAAAAGTCATTTGGTTTTACCCCCTTGTAAAAATTAGGTTTAGTTACGTTTTCAGACATCCCCAAGTTAGCAACAACAGTGACGACGGCGACGACGCATAACGGTTTGGTGGACGACGGCGCATAAGGGTTTGGTGGACGACGGCGCAATGTCAGAGGTTAGTGTTGTTATGGTTATTCTTCTTCTCCATTTCGTGTTTCTTCTCTATTGGGGTTTTTATTTCGATTTGAATGATTAAACGCAGGATATGCAACATTTCAATGTTACTTTCCACCACGGGGGTGAGTTTATTAGGGTAAACAAAGATGAGATAATCTATAGAGGGGGGGGGGGTAGATTCTACTATTTCTGGGTTACACATAGAATCATGGACCATGGCAACTGTCGAGAACCTAGTGAATAAGTGGGGGTACCAGAAAGGGAGATATAGGGTATGGGCGAAGATATTGGAAATAGATGAGGGTTATATCCCGATTAGAAAGGATGATGATGCATATGACTTTGCTTCTTATTTTTGTGCAAATGGTACTGAGGGAGACTTATATCTGGAACATGATGCTGAAAACATAGAACAATATGTGAGTGAACCTGCTTGTGTTAATGGAGACACTGAACTAGATGACTTAGGAGATGAAGTGGTTGAGGGTTTGGATGATAGTGAGGACGACAGAGCCACTGCCTTGTTAGATGGATTTGAGGGTATTGATGTAACTTTGCCACTAAGGGAAGAAGGGGTAGTTGCTGGATTGTTGACTAGGCCCAACAAGAAATGTGAAGAAGATGCATATGTTAGTGATGAGCTCAACTCATCAGATCCAGATGAGTCTTGTGATGAGGATAAGCCCAAGTATGAGAAATTTAGGAAAGAGCACCTAAATAAGGACTTCAAGTTTAAGTGAGGTATGGAATTTAATACACTTGTTGACTTCAAAGAGGCAATACGTGAGTGGTCAGTTCTCAATGGTAGGGAAATTAATTTTGTGAAAAATGAAAGTTATAGAGTAAGGGTAGAGTGTAAGGCTAAATGTGGTTTTTTGGTCTTATGTTCCAAAGTGGGCCACAAGCATACTTATGCTATAAAAACACTTGTAGACACCCACACTTGTGCTAGGGTTTTAAATAATAGATCTGCAAACTCAAGATGGGTGGCTAAGCATGCGGTCAAGAAAATGCAATCAAGTGAAAATGTAAGAATCAGGGACATAATGCAAGATGTAAGGCAAAATTTTTCAGTGGGTATTACTGTTGCTCGGGCATGGAAGGCTAAGTTGATGGCAAAAAAAATAGTGGAGGGAGATGCTGATATGCAATATGCTGCTCTATGGAGGTATGCATCTGAATTAAAAAGAGTTAATAGTGGCAATACTGTGAAAATTAATGTTGAGAGACCAAGCCCAACTATCCAACCTAGATTTGGAAGTTTCTACTTCTCTTTTGATGGCTGCAAGAAAGGGTTTATCCATGGATGTAGGCCCTTTATAGGGGTTGATGGATGTCACCTAAAAACCAAGTATGGTGGTCAACTTCTGATTGCAGTTGGAAGGGATCCAAATGATCAATACTTCCCATTGGCTTTTGGAGTGGTAGAAACTGAGACCAAGGAGAGTTGGAGATGGTTTATCCAACTTTTGATGGAGGATATTGGACATGACAAAAGAATTGTTTTTATCTCTGATCAACAAAAGGTAAAGTTTTTGTACTTATATCTAATTGCTCTAACTGCATATCTATTTTTGAAATATAATGTAATTGCTATAATTGTATTGAGCAGGGACTGGTAGCTGTTTTTGATGAGATGTTTGAGAGGATTGAACATAGGTTTTGCCTCAGACATCTATATGCCAATTTCAAGAAAAAGTTTGGTGGAGGAACCCTAATAAGGGATTTGATGATGGGAGCTGCTAAGTCTACATATCATCAAGCTTGGATGCAGAAGATGAATGAGCTAAAGAATGTTGATTTCAATGCTTGGACTTGGTTGATGGCTGTACCTACCAAGAGCTGGTGTAAGCATGCTTTTAGTTTCTACCCAAAGTGTGATGTGTTGATGAATAATATATCTGAGTCTTTCAATGCTACAATTTTAGTTGCTAGGGACAAACCAATCCTTACTATGTGTGAGTGGATTAGGAAGTACTTAATGAATAGGGTAGCAACCTCTGTACAGAAACTTGAAAAATGGCAACATAGAGTTATGCCTATACCTAGGAGAAGGTTGGACAATGAAGTTTTTCATAGTGGTCATTGGCTACCAACTTGGTATGTGGATGAGAAGTTCCAAGTGACTCACAGTTTCAACAACCAAGAATTCATAGTGGACATAGCAAACAAATCATGTAGCTGTAATTTTTGGGAATTGGTTGGGATTCCTTGTAGGCATGCTGTATCTGCTTTGAGCTATAGAAAACAAACACCTGAGGATTTTGTTGATGAATGCTACACAAGGGAGAAATATGCTAAGTGTTATGGATTCTCTGTGTCACCTATAAATGGCCAAGACATGTGGCCAGAAACTGAGATTGAAGACATGCTACCACCAGCTTACAAACAAGGGCCTGGTAGACCTAGAAAGGTGAGGATTCGAGAAAGTGGTGAAGAGGGTGCTAGGAAAAGAAGGACTGGGGTTGCATACAAATGTACAAAATGTGACCAGTTTGGTCATAATGCTTTGACCTGTAAGAGCCCCACACAGGACCCTGTTGCACTCAAAAGAAAGGTAACACATTTTACATGTTCTTCATAAATATTTCTGTTGCACTCAATGTATTAATTTGTTCTGCTTGTTTGTGGCTGTGATGTAGAGAAAGGTCAAAGCTAAAGTTACTGAGGTTGTTCAGAATGATGTTCAGGCTGATAATGAGGAGCAAAATAATGTGGAGAATGATCTGGTTCAGAATGATGATCAAGCTGCTGTCCAAAATGATGTAGAGGCTTACCAAGTTCATGATGATGTGCCAAATGATGTGCAGCCGAGTCAGACCCAGTCTAGTGTTGTAGACAATAGTCAACCACAACCCAAGAAAAAGAAAACAATCAAACCTCACCATGGTTTAAAGATAAGGAGGAGTGAAAGAGTCAAATTAAGTTGGTTCAAGAAACCAATTATTGGTCCAGGTTCATCTGAGCAACCAATCACAGTTGAAGACCATGTAGAAACATCATCAAGCCTTGGAGTGTCAAGTAGGTCTTTGAAGAAATGGAAGAAACAAAAGAGCAGTTGATTATTTTGTGTATTATGTTAACTTGTAATGGTCTAGTAATGGTACTATGTCCTAAGATATTTTGTGTGATGGTATTTTGTTTTGTGGCCATTTGTAATGGTTTTTAGGGTAATGACCTATAACATTTGAAATGGTTTTTAGGGTGATGATCTACATGACTTTTAGGGTAATCACCTATGACATTTGTAATGGTTTTTTGGATCAATTTCCTCAAATGTTATCTAATCTCATAATTACTTCATATTATTTGCAAATCTTTATAGAAAAATGATAATATACTCATTCATTCCATTCAAGCTCAAATTGTTACAAACCACAAAAGTTATACAATTGATACAAGTGATACAATCACAAACATCATACACTTCCCTAAACTAAATTACAGAAACATATAAAATGCTGCAAAAAACATCCAAGACATAACAAGTGCAACAATCATGTTATGGTTCCTCTTCTTCTCCATTGCAACTTTTTTCTTCAACCTCAAAATCTTCTCATTACTTGTGTCTGTTCCCAAATTGTCAGTGACAATGTCCTTCAAAATCTCTTTCAACGCATCTTTTGTCATTTCAGTGCATTTACATTGAATCACCTCGACATTGAATTCACCCAGCTCATCATCCCATATGAACATACCGCATCCATTATGCAGAATAACAAGCAACCTTTATTGCACAGCAAACAGACCAAATAAAAAAAATGTGAATGAACTTACCAGTACATTTCTGCATTTCCAGAATTTGCGTTTAGGGTTATCAATGGTGTTTGATACCCACATCTTCATGGTTATGTTACAACTACAACGAGGTGGAGCTTGGGAACGATGAAGCAAAGAAGGAGATTTGCAACCGGAGTTCCCTACAGAGGAAGATTTGCTACCCATGTTGTGAGATTAGCGGTGAAGCAGCGACGGAGGAATGATACGAGGAGAGGAACAGGAACCCTAGTTTCTTCGTTTGCTGAAATAATGTAATTTGAGAAGATGATGAAATGCCATGGTGGATATTAAGAAGGAAAAAAATTCCACGTGTGATTCAAAATAGAATCTTAGGGGAATCTGAGTGCAACCGTGGCAATTAGGGGGGTCTGGGGAGGGAATCTACAGATGTTAAGGGGGTGATCAAAAATTTTTTTTTTACAGGGGCTAAAACCTAATCTCGCTAACATTACAGGGGGGGTTAGTATATTTAACCCTAATAATAATTAGGTTAAAGTAATTATCTTAATTATAGGAGTAAGTTAATTGAGACTAATTTTATGTAGATTCTAACTAACTTTTTGATTTAAGAATATTTAGGCTATATAAAAATTACAAATACAACAAATATTATTTTAGTTTGTATGTGTTGTGAAATTAATGTGTTTATTTTAGTTTTTTAATTTTTTGTTAGTCATTGTTCATAATTTTTATCATCTTTTATATATATATATATATATATATATATATATATATATATATATATCATTTTTTATTCATGACTACCATTTTCTTGTATTGCGAGGTACAATCGAGCTCTTGAACCACTATTGTGGATATATGCAAATTCATACTTGACCTCCTATAATTTTTACTTTCGTATTTTTCAATATTATGTAACTACTCAAAAGCCATGTAATAGAATTTAGGTTTATTTTCTTCCTTTTATTTTCGGCATTTACAGGTGTTTATTGTAATAGCGTAGGAACTTTTAAATTCTGCCTTTAATTTCTGTATTTTTTAACTGCGTGGTTAGTAATCTTAGGGAGTGCAAGCCTGCTAATAAATTTAGTTTGCCTAAATTATAAGATAAATGTAACTGAATTGAATCACCTTATTGTGACACACACACACCTTTAGGGTAACATCTTTTTGTTGCCTTGTTGCCTGTTGCCTTTTTATTATTATGATTCTGAAATAGTCAAAGTCCCTCGGTTCCGAGGATACCTAAGCAAAATAAATGTTGCCCTCAGTTCATTATCATCATCAAATTTGTCCCTCGAGGTTGCCTTATAAATGATGATCGTCCCCATTGCTAAGGTATCCTCGCCTGTTGCCTAAATGACTATTCTATCCTTCCCTAGATTACCTGTCCACTTTATGGCAGGGACAGTCTTATGGCCAACGATAATTTCGATGACCCTTTTTAAAATCCAATGAAAGGACTACCTGCCCTATTTATGGTATGGATAGCCCTTTCCCACTAAAAAGCTAAAAGAACAATTTTTCTAACTTAGGGTAGGTGCTCCTGATTGCTTACTCTTTTCAAATTCAAAACTCTTTTTCCCACTCATTTTCAAATGCTTTCAAAAACAAGGCTATGCTTATTTACAAGCTAAAGTCCTTAAACGAATCTTTTCTTATTCACACACTACAATTCAAACATTTTGAAAACAAAGTGAGATAAGCAATTAAGAGCCCATGGATAACCATGGATACAAATGGTGCTTACACCTTCCCTTTGTATAACTTACCCCCCGAACTCAAAGTCTTTTAAAAAGATTTTTTCTGTTCTTTTAGCCTTTCCAAATTGGATAAAATAAAAGTCGGTGGCAACTCTTGCTATCCGCAACATTTCTTAAAAGTCAGTTCTCCCACCATATTACACGTAGCCTTACCGTTTACAGCGCGACACACCATTGTTAGGGCACTAACGAAGTGCACCTTCGTTCTCATGCCTACAAGCGATTTTTGATCATGATAATCGCACCATTCGACTCGTGACAGCCCATTCAGTTGATCTGGGTCGTTTTTTATTTCGTTTATGGTCTCTTTTGTGGTTTGTAATTTGCAGGTTATTTTTCTACCACGGAAATCGTAGCAAAACCATAGGGAATTCGTAACGAAAATTGGCTTGCAGGTTGGATGAAGACGATGTAGGGAGAGGCGGCACGTGTGTTGGTTTGGTTCGTGGGTCAAAGAGTCAAACATTCCCTTCCGTCTGATTGGTTGGGAGCGGTATCCGTGGGCTCCACTGATGACCGATCATATATTATTAGACGATCCTGATTCAATATCACCAAGGCTTTACAATGCAGATGGCAAGGGCATATGTTGGTAACCTAGCAATCCTGAGTTCAAGTCCCAAATTGCCCATTCCTTTTTTCAGATTTTTCATCCTCTCCTGCCTTTCCATTAACTTTACTTCTTTTTTTAATTGCTTTATTAGTTAACTTTTAATTAGCTATTAGGTTAAATAATTAGCAATTAGTTTTTTTTCAATTAGGACGATTAATTAGATAATTAGGTTGAATTGTTTAACTAATCTAGTTTTTATTTCCGTAATTAATTAGTTTAATTTATAATTAGGTTAGATAATTAGGTGTTAATTTGATTTAATTTTCGTAGGTTAATTAACTTAGTAATTAGGATTAATTAATTAACTTATAATTAGGTTTAATTTAAATTAGGCTTTCGCTTAAAAATCCAAAAATAACTTAATTTCTCACCTATTTTTCAAAACGTTAATTTTCTCGAGATCTTCTTTCTCATCTCAAACTCCAATGATTGTCGCATGTATGTTTAAATTTTCGTTATTTTTATTTAAATTCTAGAAGGTGTATAGGTTTCAAATTCTTTTTGATGTAATAGTAATTAGGATTTACTTTCCGGCACATTTACTTTTCGCACTCCCCCGTTTTTTGGTTATGTATCCTCCATCCCGAAGCCCTATAATAGCATAGATTTACTTTTCCACATTTACTTTCCGCACTTATAACTGCTATAAGCTGTTTAGATGTATGTTAATAGGATTGTATGACAAGATAAAATCAAACTAGAATAACCCTAATTTTCAGGATTAAATAAATCAACCACTTTTGTTCGCACACTCACCTTTAGGGTAATCCTCTCTTGTTGCCTTTCGATATTATGGTCAAGTCCCTCGAACGTAGGGATGTCTTAGTAAGGTTGCCTCCGATTAATATCATCATAGTCCCTTCGAGTTGCCTGCGATAAAATGATGATCGTCCTTTCGAATGCTAAGATATCCTCACATGTTGCCTTCTATGACCATACGATGACCATTCGATGACCCGCACATCCAATGCATAGGACTACCTACCCTCAAATGGTATGGATAGTACTATCACTTAAGTAAAGACTTAAAGAACAAGTTCGACCTTATAAATTTAGGGTAGCTACCTCCTAATTGCTTGCTCAATTCAAAAATAAAAACAAATGCTCTTCATACACCTTTTTTTCAAAACACTTTCAAAGGCTACACTTTATTTTCAAAGTTAAAGTCCCTTTTTCAAAATGTTTTTCTAAACACACACTACACTCTTTCAAATCAAACAATTAAAAGTGAGCTAAGCAATTAAGAGCCCATGGATAACCATGGATACAAAGTGTGCTTACACCTTCCCTTTGTATAACCTACCCCCGATCTCAATCTCTTTCAAAAAGGTCTTTCCTATTCTTTTTGCCTTTCCTTATTGGATAAAATAAAAGTCGGTGGTGACTCTTGCTATCCGCACATTTTTAAAAGTCAGTTCTCCCATCGTGTTACAGATGGTATATCCCAAGTAATCCACCTCTTGAAAACCAAAACAACACTTGGACATCTTAGCAAACAGGGAGTGCAAGCGCATTAGTTGCAGCACTTCAGTCAAATGTCTCACGTGAGCATTCCAAGAGGGACTATAGACAATAATGTCATAAAAAACAATCAAGACAGATTTGTGAAGTTGTGCCTGAAAATGTGGTTCATCAAACTTTGAAAGGAAGCAGGGGCATTAGATAAACCAAATGGCATCACCAGCCAGTCATAAAGGCCTTGGTGCATCCGAAAGAATGTCTTATGCCTATCCTTGGGTTTGACTAGAATTTGATGGTAGCCAGACCTTAAATCTAGTTTTGAAAAATATTGGGCACCATGCATTTCATGTAAGAGTTCATCGACTGTTGGGATTGGAAAACTATCTTTGACTGTGATGATGTTCAAAGCTTTGTAGTCCGTGCAAAATCTCCATGAGCCATCCTTCTTTTTTACCAGTAGAATCGAGGAGGAAAATGGACTATTGCTAAGCTGAATAATTTCTTGGTCTAATATCTCAGTCACCATAGCTTCAATCCATGCCTTTTGGATGTGAGGGTATCTATAAGGTCGCACCTTCACAGGGGCACTACCTGTTAGAACATAGTTTGGTTCTAATCATATTTTAGTGTTTTGATGATAACAAGCAAATAAATTTTGTATAAAGCAAACATGATACTCTAATTATATATGTCTGATTTCAGAAGATGTACCAGTATCAGCACAATCAGAACTTGACAAATATGCAAAATCGGATAAATGCAAGAGATACTCAAGTCTTAAGGCAACTTCTGATACTACACCAAACTGCTGCGAACACATCTTTAACAGAAGCTGGATTGCAAGGCTGAACAGAAGATCACGAAGACTGATTTAAAATAATGTCGTTAAAGACATAATCATTAGTAAAACGACTACAACACTCCAAAAGCGCAATTCCCAAGGTTGACTGAAGAAGCTATCCACATGCAAATCCTTGGAGAAAACAAAAGCTAAGATAATACGCAAACCATTTAATGCTGTGATCAAGAGTTGAAGATAATGGGAAAAAATCTTGAAGCTATATATACATGATTTATTGAATCAACAAAAGGTATCACACACGAGAACATCATTACTCTGAAAAATCATCAAGTGTGAAGAAAACTCTCTGAAGCAAAACTCTCATATTCAAATTCTAAGTTTATAACTTTGTACTTAATCTTAGTGAAATATCACAGTGGTTATTACAACTTTTTAGAAGTAAATCTATACACTGTCATCAGAAGTTATATAGTAATTGAGTCCTTGAGAGACAAGTTGGGTCAGAAGTCTCAAGAAGTCTAGGACTAGTTGAGTCTTAGAAGTCTGTTAGTCACAAATAGTTGGTTTGTGCAAGATTGTTAGTCACTAGCAGTTTGGCTCGTGCACTGTATTGTGAGTCACGAAGGTTGGTCGTGCAAGTGTAATCAGGTTCTGATTATAGTGGATTAAGACCTCGTTGAGAGAGGCAAATCACCTTGTTGAGGGTGGACTGGAGGTAGCCTTATTGAGAAGGTGAACCAGGATAAAAATAATTGTGTTCTGTCTATCTTTCTTTCAAACACAAAAAGTATCACTTATTCAAGCCCCTCTTCTAAGTGTTTTCTCAACCTTAAATTGGTATCAGAGCGCTTGGTTCTAGGTGCAAACACATAACCGTGTCAGAGAAAGATCCAGAAGGAAAACACTATGGCGAATGATTTAAACAACAATGGTTACACAAAACCCCCTGTGTTCGATGGAGAAAATTTTGAATATTGGAAAGATAAGATAGAAAGTGTCTTTTTAGGACAAGATCCTGACCTATGGGATATTGTGGTAGATGGCTACAATCATCCTGAAGATGCAGGTGCAAAGATAGCAAGGAAGAACATGATGGATAAACAAAAGAAAGAATTCAAAAGTCATTACAAATCCAGAACTATCTTGCTAAATGCTATCTCACACGCAGAATATGAGAAAATCACCAACAAAGATACGACACATGATATATTTGAGTCACTCAAAATGACTCATGAAGGCAATGCTCAAGTCAAAGAAACGAAAGCTATGGCCTTAATCCAGAAGTATGAAGCCTTCAAGATGGAAGATTACAAGACTATTGAAGCCATGTTCTCAAGGTTTCAGACCTTGACTGATGGTCTAAGAGTTCTAAACAAAGGATACACGAAAGCTGATCATGTAAAGAAAATAATCAGAAGTCTACCAAGAAGATGGGGGCTAATGGTTACAGCGTTCAAAGTCGCAAAGAATCTTGACGAAGTATCCCTTGAAGAACTTATCAGTGCGTTAAGAAGTCATGAGATTGAGCTCCATGCAAATGAGCCTCAAAAGAAAGGTAAAACTATAGCTCTTAAATCTGTTAAAAAATTGGAAACCAATGCACTGCAGGCAAAGGAAGAATGCTTAAGTGAGTCCGGATCAGAGGAAGAAGATGAGTTGTCCCTTATCTCCTGGAGAGTAAATCAACTCTAGAAGAGCAAGCAAAGGAAGTTCAGAAACTTCAGAAGACCAGAATACAAAGGAGAATCCTCTGAATGCAAAAGATCAAGCAGAAAAGGTAATGTATGCTATGAATGCAATGAACCAAGACACTTCAAAAGTGAATGTCCTAAACTGCAAAAAGAAAGGCCTAAAAAAAGGTTTGAAAGGAAGAAAAGTCTGATGGCTACTTGGGATGACTCTGAATCATTTGAAGACGAATACAACTCAGAAGATGAACATGCCAACACAGCATTCATGGCCACCACAGAAAATGAATCAGATTCAGAAGCGAAAACAAATGAGGTATTTTCTGAACTCACTAGAAAAGAGCTTGAAGAAAGCTTATCAGAACTTCTAGAAAGTCACTATAGATTAAAAGCAAGATTTAAAAGTCTAAAGAACGACCTACTAGCTGAAACAAAGAAACTTAAACAAGAAAATACTGAACTTAAAGATAACAATATACAACTCATAGAGGAACTGGAAACACAAAAAACCCTTAAGACAGACAGTACTTTAAAATCTGATATTTTGAAAGAATATGATGATAGTTTTCAAAAATTTCTTATTAAAAGTATAAACAGAAGCAAAATAGCCTCAATGATTTATGGTGTAAATAGAAACAATTGAACAGGAGTTGGTTATAAAACACCTAACGGTAAGGAATCATATCTACCTAAACCGGTTGATGATGTGGAAATCAAATATAAACCACTGCACACACATTTTAGCTATGGTCACACTCATGATATCAAATATACATCCTATTCTGAAAATTATTGTGCTAGACATAAGCTAAAACAAAGCTTCAGGCACACTAACATCAAAGGACCCAAAAAGATATGGGTATCCAAGGAAAAAATGATCTATGTTGCAGATGCCCTTAGCAGTGAACTCAAAACACCAGTCATGTTACTTGGACTTTGGATGCTCGCATCACATGACGGGAAGAAGGTCTATGTTCCAAAGCTTGGAACTTAAATATGGCGGAGACGTTAGTTTTGGAGGGAACCAAAAAGGAAAGATCATTGGATCAGGAACTAATGGTAATGGTAACTCTCCCTCTATAACTAATGTTTTATTAGTTGAAGGATTAACTCATAATTTTTTATCTATTAGTCAATTGAGTGATAATGGTTATTGTAACACCCTTCTAAACCCCGCGGCATTTATATAAAAATTTCAGAGTAAACATGAAAACAAGGGTGCCACAATTCAATAAAACAATTTATTATAACTCACTTGCCATGCTTCACTAATGAACAATCGTCAATTTAATAAAATCATGTTTCTACACAGCGGAATATTCATCATACGGAAAGCATAACATCATCTATGCAATATCCCACAAAATTAATACATTAACAACAGAATAGAGTATCATCATAGACTCTAAACTAGCGTTCCCCAGTGTTACAATATTTGAGCATGACACCGACGCTATACTTAACAAATTAGCCTATGAGATATCCTCACCAAAGCCAAAAGCCGCTACTCGCCACTCTAAAAATGTCAACAGTAAGGGTGAGTCTCATTCAAATTAACAAATGTTATAGAGTCATAAATAATAACACATCATAGTCACATTATTCACCCAATTGTATCAAATACATATATTCAGACAAGTTTCATCATCAAAACAACCAACACATCTTCAATATTCATAACACTGGAAAACATCCAATCATGTTATAAAATTATGCATATGAATGAACTCACACTATGCATGTGGTGCCAAATTCATCAATGAGAATAACCCACCGACCGATCCAACATTATCAAGATACGGCCCTGCCAGCACAAATTCCACACAATGGGAATTATGCCCTTCACTGAATCCACAACATCATCTAGATTCAGCCCTCAACATATGATTATGAATGAATGCAAACATATACAACATACTTATAACATCGTCGATCCGATGAACATCATAGTCTCATCTCTTACCATCATCATCATCATCAAGCATGTATATGTATTAGCGTAATTCATCACAAATCAATCATCATCGCCATCATTACAGAACATACATGTATTTATACCAATCATCATCGTAATCAATGATAAGAATATACATGTATTCACATCATTCAACACACCTCATATTGTCACATCTCATCATATATGTCAACAATATATCATCCATCAAATAAACAAAATATTCAAATCATACTCATATCATCACATGAAATATCTCATAAGCTCCATCACATAATCAAACAAATCATCATACGAATCATGTTTAAACCATAGCATGTATTGTCACATCTCATCACATATATGTACAATACATCATTCATCAAGCAATAAAATCATGATTCAAAATTAATTGAAAGTTACACCTAATTTCATCATTTAAACACATAGGTTATCTCATAAGGTTCATCATACTCGAAATGGCACTAAAAATAGACATACGGTTTGAAAGTTATAACCTTTGGAAAATTTGTAAAAAATTTGAATGTTGTGAGTCGACTCACAACTCTTGCAGGTCGACGCATAGAATTTTTCTGTCCCCCTCGGGTTTGCTCAGGTCGACCCATGAGTCGACTCATGCTGGTCTTTTGGGAACCTGCAGGTCGACGCATGAGTTTCATAGGTCGACGCATGCTGCGTTTATGCATAATTTTTCTGTGATTTTTGACATCTTTCCTCTCCCAATCTCAATCTAATCGCACCACAACAGTTCCCTCACCAAAATATCATCAATTAACATAACATACTATAATTATAACACATTTTAGAGGTCATTTACAACTAAAACCATTCATCAATTCATCGATTTCATCGATTCAACAAAAACAACCTAAATCTCCCAAAATCGATTCAAGTTGATCAAATACCACAAAACAGCCACACAACATATATCATACACACCTATAACATATATTATGCATCATCAAACATCATACAACACAAAATTCATGGGATTCATCAAAACAGATAATTATCAACAAACATCCCAAAACCCAAACTCTATCATACGACTCAATCGACATGAAATAATATACTTATATCAGTCCTATTATCCATAACCCGATAATAGATGTTAATCGGAAGAGTCCCCCCTTACCTTAGCCAAGAATCTGGACTTTTCCCCTTCTTCTCCATCAAACCCGTAAGCCCTCTTTCATCAAATTCAACAAAAATCTCCAATCTTCAAACTCGCTTATCTCCCTCATCAAGAACTTCCCTGACGCGAATTAATATATCAAATTGAAGGAAATTTCGTGTAGAATCCGAATCTTCAAGAATTACCTGATTCGGAGTTATGAGCACAAATTTATGACATGATTTGTGGGAGCTGCTCCATGAATACAAAAATGGGTCTTTGTCCATGAGCTCTCTCGTTCTTCCTCTTAGGTTTTCCTCTTCTATTTTCCAATTTCCTTCTTTTTCTTATATTATGAAAATAGATTATAATTTTAGAAAAGGGCTTACTAATATAGCACCCCCTCTTTACTAACACCACACTTGGCCCAATAGCCCATCTCATAATTCTCCAAATAATTCAACAAAATAACAAATAATTTCTAAATAATAATTTAGTTTCTGATTAAATTAAAATTATAAAATATGGGGTGTTACAACTCTCCCCTACTAAAAGAGTTTTCGTCCTCGAAAACATACTTCCTGTGAAAGGTTCCGGATAGGAGTCCTTCATCTTATTCTGTAGTTCATAGGTAACATTTCCATAGTCGATCCTCAAAATTCATCTGACATAACCAACAGAAAGCATGTCTCACGCATTCAATCCCAGCTCTTACATCGTATTCGACCACCCCAAGGTGTACTACTCATTATATCTCCAAAAGGTTAACGACAATGAAACGTTGAGGTACGATCCATACAATACGCCCAATAACTGAATAATATAATTACACAACCATGGTATAACCACACCTGATCAACACTGCAGTAATGCATTCCATCTACCAAGCGTACCAACCTTAAATATACTTTCCCATCTAAGCGATAAAATAATACTTACACTTTTCACCAACTGCTTCCTTCAAGAAACTCAATAATCATATTCCTATACCATTGAATTTCAACTATCTGACTCCTCTCAAGTCACACCAGCAATTATCCAACACGTTACATTCCGCTTTTGCTGCACTATTCTAATTACTCATTACAATCATCACCAATTAGATTTATTTGTTTTACCCAATTCCGACTCTCTTTACTCATTCGTTTAAAATCCTCCTTTACCATACATGGTACTAATCTACCACTTAGTAATACTTACTCGCACTCAAAAACAAATTCCTGATTTACTTCCTCTATTTAAACATTCTAACCATCAGAACGAGTACACACAAGTAATTATAATCACACTCATCACCTTCAATAGAATATTTCTTACAAAATAGCTCAAACTGAGTCCCGCTCTTCTCTAAGAATTAAATCAACTTCGTCCTTCATAGAGTATAATTCCTCATTATATTTGGAATCTACAATAACACCTTAACAACGACACAAAATTATTATAGCATCATTTATTATCAACTCATCGTCTTAACTTTGCCAAATACATACTCGTTAACTACATACAACCACAATAACATACTCATCATCTCAACAATTATTAAAAAGAGTTCTAACTCTTCGGTACGACATCTTTACATCCTTTAGATTCTAAATCCAACATATAGATCAATACATATTCTCTATGTAGGCTTCCTACATATTAATTCCTCACTGCCCACGAGTAGTATTCATAACACTACTCCATATCACACCTTCGTTGTGCGACTCTGATCACCCGTCTTAAGTCATTGTCCATTATGTTGCACTCTTTCATATTCACTTCTTCATAAGTTCACACAGCATGGTGAGTGATTATTCTCACGGTTTAATATCCATCACAACTTATACCATTAAGGTAACAAAACAAGTTCATCCCATTTATATGATTCCATCTACTACCAACAAGAGATTTAGGGTGATCAAGTCCTAAATTTGTCAATAGATAGTCGACAACCATATTTAAGCATAAACCGTCGTTACTACATAACAGTGTCCTTTCTGTGTTTGCACCGAAACTCATTAACATCGTCATAGTTCAATAATTCACTTTGAGTCTTTACAACTCGCACACTTCCCTCTCATTGGATCTTGTCAGCGAGACACCAACGTCCGAACATTTTACATAATCCGCTTCATAGTCACTTAGCATCACACACTTGTTAAGTACTTCCAAACTTCCTAATCACTAATATACTCGTACATTACTATTCATCTCGTTCCAAATCAAAATCTTCATCTTAGCAAAAGACCGCGACAACATTCATAACTCGTGATTTTACTCTAAATCCCATGACATCTTTCGCGTCCAAGTATCGTTCCACTCAGAATCTCAACAAAGTCTTCCTCACATAAATAGGTGTCAGAAATTCTCTACAATTCTTCTTTTATACATGTCGTTGCTTTGGCATCACAAATACGACTTCAACTGTTCTAAAGTTTATTTCACCTTTACTACTAATTCACTTCTCACTAAAATCCATCGGTACTCAAATCATCTTTATGAACGAACATCTCATCAACTTATTCATCAACAACATGTTCTACTCAAATTTGTTTCAAACAATCGCGGTAGTAGGCATTCCTATTCAACAAGTTTCACGCTTCCTTAACCGACTTCAGAGTCTCTCCTTATAGGATCACTCTACTGTATTTATAACTCTCCCATAAGGTAGAACATAATATCTCATCTTCGTAGGTTCAAACGGCACATTAATCCGACACTCGGAACTCAAGATATGAATTTTCCAACGTCATCCAAAATGCAACATCGACATCATGCAGAGACACTCTATATGATATCTCCAAAACTCCTCAAATGGTACATTTAATTCCTAAAATTTCTTCTCAACAAATCTTTCAATTATTCCTTCAATCCGTTCAACTCTGACACTGACATTCCGTGCAGTACCAACAAACAAGTCTAGTTCTAAGAGCAAGCGTAACCGCAACTTCACCTCTTTCCAACATCATCCTGTAACAATTAAATATGTTACATCTGCTACAACCATTTTTATAACAAAGTTCATCTCGTTAGCTTTCCTACGCTTCAAACGGAACTCAATTCGGATGTCCAGAACTCCAGTTATGAATTTTCGAAGTTTCATAACGATTCAACAACTTTCCTGCGTTTTTCTTACGGAAATTTCGCTCCAAAACTCATCATCTTCAAATCAATCAAATTCCAAACAGCCCCTTATCATATCTCTTCGCTCCCAAACTTCTTATAACTTGAGCGACACATTCCATCGCCGAAGTCCGAATTCTGTAACATCACGACAACAATCTTCTTTGCAAACTTGCAACTGAACCTCTTCCGAGAAGCAAAGCTTCTCCCCCACTTCGCTCAAACCAACTCATGCAACAAAACAAACAAGTACCGACAGTGATTCACTCACATGTCGCGTACCAAGGGATAATACGCCAACATTATTCAACTGTTGTGTAACTCAACTGACTCGACAATTGGCCGGACGGACCGGCCTACTCTGATACCGCTATTGTAACACCCTTCTAAACCCCGCGGCATTTATATAAAAATTTCAGAGTAAACATGAAAACAAGGGTGCCACAATTCAATAAAACAATTTATTATAACTCACTTGCCATGCTTCACTAATGAACGATCGTCAATTTAATAAAATCATGTTTCTACACAACGGAATATTCATCATACGGATAAGCATAACATCATCTATGCAATATCCCACAAAATTAATACTTTAACAACAGAATAGAGTATCATCATAGACTCTAAACTAGCGTTCCCCAGTGTTACAATATCAGAGCATGACACCGACGCTATACTTAACAAACTAGCCTATGAGCTATCCTCACTAAAGTCAAAAGTCGCTACTCGCCAATCGGAAAATGTCAACAGTAAGGGTGAGTCTCATTCAAATTAACAAATTTTATAGAGTCATAAACAATAACACATCATAATCACATTATTCACCCAATTGTATCAAATACAGATATTCAGACAAGTTTCATCATCAAAACAACCAACACATCTTCAATATTCATAACACTGGAAAAAATCCAATCATGTTATAAAATTATGCATATGAATGAACTGACACTATACATGTGGTACCAAATTCATCAATGAGAATAACCCACCCACCGATCCAACATCATCAAGATACGACCTGCCAGCATACAATCAAACAAATCATCATACTAATCATGTTTAAAACATAGCATGTATTGTCACATCTCATCACATATATGTACAATACACCATTCATCAAGCAATAAAATCATGATTCAAAATTAATTGAAAGTTACACCTCATTTCATCATTTAAACACATAGGTTATCTCATAAGGTTCATCATACTCGAAACGACACTAAAAACAGACATAAGGTTCATCTAACACTAAAACCATTCATCAATTCATCGATTTCATCGATTCAACAAAAACAACCTAAATCTCCCAAAATTGATTCAAGTTGATCAAATGCCACAAAAAGCCACACAACATATATCATACACACCTATAACATATATTATGCATCATCAAACATCATACAACACCAAATTCATGGGACTCATCAAAACAGATAATTATCAACAAACATCCCAAAACCCAAACTCTATCATACGACTCAATCGACATGAAATAATATACTTATATCAGTCCTATTATCCATAACCCGATAATAGATGTTATTCGGAAGAGTCCCCCCTTACCTTAGCCAAGAATCTGGACTTTTCCCCTTCTTCTCCATCAAACCCGTAAGCCCTCTTTCATCAACTTCAGCAAGAATCTCCAATCTTCAAACTCGCTTATCTCCCTCATCAAGAACTTCCCTGACACGAATTAATATATCAAATCGAAGGAAATTTTGTGTACAATTCGAATCTTCAAGAATTACCTGATTTGGAGTTACGAGCATAAAGTTATGACATGATTTGTGGAAGCTGCTCCATGAGCTCTCTCCTTCTTCCTCTTAGGTTTTCCTCTTCTATTTTCCAATTTCCTTCTTTTTCTTATATTATGAAAATAGATTATAATATTAGAAAAGGGCTTACTAACATAGCACCCCCTCTTTACTAACACCACACTTGGCCCAATAGCCCATCTCATAATTCTCCAAATAATTCAACAAAATACCAAATAATTTCTAAATAATAATTTAATTTCCGATTAAATTAAAATTATAAAATATGGGGTGTTACAGTTATGATATAGTCTTTAATCAAAAGTCTTGCAAGGCTGTTAGTCAGAAAGACGGATCAATTCTCTTTACTGGTAAGAGAAAGAATAACATTTATAAGATTGATCTTTCTGAACTAAAATCTCAGAAAGTAACTTGTCTTCTGTCTGTAAATGATGAGCAATGGGTTTGGCACAAAAGATTGGGATATGTTAGCCTGAGGAGATTATCTCAACTCAACAAACTCAATTTGGTAAAAGGACTCTGATCGGAAAAATAGCAAGTGTACTATTTTGCCTCTGTAGTAATAAAGGGAAAATTCCCCGAATATCGATCTCAAGGACTGCGTGATATTATAGAGTTAGTAGCACTTCAATTAAACAAAAAGCCTTGGGGGTTTTGGTTTTTATGATTACGAATTAAATTGCAAATAAACTTAAAAAGGTTGATTTAGCCAAATATGAGTAACATGCCAGGGTAGGTGTGCATTAACATGTAACAATTCTGAACCCTTGTTTCATTAACAAAGTTCAACTTATCAATTACCGGATCTTAAGGGTATTTGCTCCTAAGTCCTTAGTGGGCAAACCTTTGAACATTGAAATCCTAATTCCAAAGTCCTTCGAAATTAATGATCAAATCAACTATTATTATAATCAAGAACAATACGGTTACTATAGGGTATCCCTAGTCCTAGGTGATATCTACTATAATATAATGGTATAAAAACCCTAGCAATGGAGGTCAATCCTAATTGTCAGTCATAAATCAATCCAGTTGGTCCGACGAGGAAAGCATTAAAAACCTTATACCATTAAATTGACTGTAAAAGAGAAATATGTTATTGAAATTCGGAATTCAAAATCATCACAAATGTTAATCAGGGACACCCCCCTAGCATTGCGGGGTTTAGCTACTCATATCATCCAAAGAAATTACAGATATATCAAATAAAGACATTACAATAGAGATGACGAACTTTGATCTTCAATGGCTTCCGCTCATGAGAGTTCTCTGTTCTTCTCCAATTGCATAGGCTTCTTCTCTTAATTCTCCAATTCTTCGTGTGGCAAAAAAAAGATCCCTAATTCATCTTGAAAACCCTCCTAAATAGTGCGGACTCACTTAAGTTGGTTGGAAATCCCAAAAACACCCCTGCAGGCCAACCACTGAACTAAATAATAAAAATCACTGAAATCAGCGTCATCACCCAACACGGGCCGTGTTAAGCAACACGGGCACCCGTGTTGGCCTCCTGTTATGTCTATTTTTATTGTTTGGTCCCAGGATGTGCAACACGGGCCGTGTTGTGCAACACGGGCCGTGTTGTGCAACACGGGTACCCGTGTTGCTTCGCTGTTTTTCCTTTCTCACAAACTTTGCTTCCAGCTCTCTTCCTGACACGGCCCGTGTTGAGCAACACGGCCACCCGTGTCAGGCTTCCTGAAACATGTTTTCTGAATTTCCTCGAAACTCTGAGTTTTGCACTGATTTACTCCGATTTCTCCCTATGAACCTGAAAACATTAAAACATACAACCAAAGCATAAAATGATGAATAAAGAAATAAAACACTCAATAACATAACTTAAAAATACTTAAAAACAACGATAAATATATGTGTGAAAACCACTGATCAAACTCCCCCAAACTTAAACCGTTGCTTGACCTCAAGCGACAACTACAAAAGTTAATGACCCTCAAAGCACACGGTGTTCATACGTGAGATATCCGTCTGTATTGATCAAGAAACAGTTGGTTCGGCATTCACATGACGCGACGAGTTTTGTTACCACATTAAACCTCAAGCTCCCGTTTGGGATACCTCTTCAACTATGCTTTGCACTTAAGTCTCTTTCCGATTTTCCTCCTCTTTCATTCGGACAATCATATTAAGGCACTGCATTTCTTATAATAATCATCACCTGCATGAGACGAGTCGAGGCTTCTTATTTTCTTTTCCTGGCACCAAACTAGCAGCATTTGCTACTTTTAATTACCGATGAAATTTTCAAACTTTGCAGTTATATATTGTCCTTTTGGACGACGTTTGGGGATCAATCTCCTTTGGGCTGAATGACCGGGTGAGGGTTACCCAACTTAGCGAGCCGATTGCCTTTTACCGCCTTTCCATCATTTGGTGCCAGCTTTATATCTCTTTTTTTTCTCAACCAGCCATCATGCAAGTGAATCCGAATTATGCCAGACTGTATCAATAAACTACTCGAGAAGTACTTCTCAGGAGACAAGTACTATGGTGCAAATCTACACGTTAGACTCGTATCTCTTTCAGGGAACCAAGGGTGCTTAAACAAACCTCTTGTCACATTATTCCGCACTTCCTGTCCTCAAACAATCCTCGCTTCATCTCTATATACTATTCCCGATCGCTCTTTAGGATCAAAACTTCTTCAACAAAAATTAAAATTTCGGTCAAAATTTGGGCAGAATTCACTTTATGGTTTCACATCATACCAGTAACATAAAAATAACATAAAAATAAAATGCAAAGAGAAGAGCCTCCCCCAAACTTGAACTAAACATTGACCTCAATGTTTCATAACGAGTTCGAGAGAGGTGACTCACAGAGGGTATTGCACTCCAATGATCACTTCCGAGCTTTCACTAGAGACGTCCTCTTTTATTTCCTGAAAATAACATAAACAGACAGAAAAATTAATTATTAAAACCGTGGGTTGCCTCCCACGAAGCGCTTCGTTTAACGTCGCATGGCTCGACGGTCCATTACCCTTTATTATGGAGGGTATTTCCTTTTCCAAACCTTGTTGCTTGTCACTTTCGCAACCACGAACTCATGAAGATGAAAAGCATGGATAACTTCTCTCTTCAATTTGCTTCCCACATTCTTTTTGACTCCCTTAGCTTTCTTAGGACTTTTGACAGCTACATAAGTTGGTTCCACCCGAGAGGATATGCTTGAAACTTTTTCTTGGAGATTTTTAGGATTTTTGTCTACTTTTTCACCTTCTGTCATACCAGCTGAAGTTTTCTCATTCATACCTGCCCTATTTTTCTTAACTCCTAACATCTTCAAGGTTACTTCTTCATCAAATGATTTTAGCGTTAGTTTCCCTTTTTCAATGTCGAGGTTGCAACGGCCTGTCGACAAAAATGGTCTCCCAAGAAGGATAGGAGTTTCTTCGTCTTCCGGAATATCCATGATGTGGAAGTCAACAAGGAATACAAACTTATCAACTTCCACTAGTACATCTTCAGCTACCCCATAGGATTTCTTGACGGTGTGATCAGCGAACCTTAACTGTGTCTTACTTTCACTAATCTTTTCTAATTCAAGCTTTTTGAAAATGGACAAAGGCATTAAACTCACACTAGACCCAGAATCGAGGAGTACCTTTTTAAATGCTATATTCTTGATAGTGCATGGTATCGCCACCGCCCCAGGGTCTTTCCTCTTTATCGGGATCTTTCTTGCTGTCGAGACTATACCACACTTCTCGGTTGCAATTTTTGGCTCTCCTCCTAGTGATCTCTTTTTCGCCAACACCTCCTTCATAAATTTTTTATACAAGGGCATGTGTTCAAGTGCTTCAAAGAATGGTAGATTTACCTCTAACTTTTTGAACAATTTTGTAAACTTTTCAAAGTCTTTCTCTCTTGAAACCTTCTTTGTCACTCTGGAGGGGAAAGGTAGTTTTATCACAGGTTCAGCGTCTTTCTTATTTTTTTCTTCAATTGGTTTAACCGGTGGTACCACAACTTCTGGCTCTTTTGGATTCTCTCTTATTTCCAGATCCACCTCTATTACCATGGGGTCATCTATTTCCTCTTTCTCTTTTTCTTTTTCAGATTCTGCTACTCTCCTACTTCTTGTAGTAACAGCATTAATCTTCTCTTGGTCTTTTGGATTTTTCACAGTTGAGCTCGGAAGGGTACCTTGTGCCTGTAGAGTGAGATGCTGTGCTATCTGCCCCACTTGAACTTCCAGATTTTTAATTGAGGCCGAAGTGTTTCTGTGGTTGTTTCTTGTTTCTTCTTGGAACTGAGAACACTGCCCAGCTAATCTTTCAATTGCCACTTCCCACTCTGCCTTCTGGGTACCTTGTTGTTGTTGATCTTTCCAAGCAAAATTTGGATGATTCTTCCACCCTGGATTGTAGGTGTTAGAATACGGGTTGTTTTGCCTTAGGAATTTGATTTCTTCAATCTGCTTGGGAGTAGCAAAACAGTACACCGTTTGGTGTGGGCCATTACAGATTTCACAGCTGACAGGTTGAGCTTGTTGAACCTGAGCCACCTGTTGTTTACCTATATTCATAGCCTTCAATTTCTTTTCAACTTCTGCGGCTATTGCATCTTCAACCCGAGTTTTAGAAGTCTCCAGCTTGAGATCAATGATTCCTTCCGGTTTGCTAGCACACCTGTCATACAATTCCAAATGCTCATTTGCAGCTATTGCTTCAATGATTTTGATGATGCCTGAGGCTGTTGTGAAATTTGTCGAGCCTCCAGCTGCTGTATCAATTAACTGTTTTGTTTTCATTCTGAGCCCATTGACAAATACTTGCATCTGTTCAGTCTTGTCCATATTGTGAGTGGGACATGCTACTAGAATTCTTTTGAATCTTTTGTATGCATCTCCTAAGGGCTCACCCTCCTTCTGCTTGAAATTCAGAATGTCATACCTCTTCCTTATAAATACCGAGGCGGGAAAATACTCATTTAAGAAAGCTTTTTCCATCTCTTCCCATGATGTAATGCTGCCCGCTGGAAGGGAATAAAACCATTCTTCTGCTTCTTCTGCCAAGGTGAATGGAAACATTCTCAGCTTCTTGGCCTCTTCTGTATGACCTTCGATTTTTAAAGTTGTACTCATGGTCAGAAACCTCTGTAGGTGCTTGTTTGCATCTTCATTAACCTTTCCGGTGAAAGGCTTTCTTTCGAGCTGAGTGATGGTGCTTGGATGCAATTGAAAATTAGGAACATTCACCGGTTGGTTGACAATAGTAAGTCTTCCTCCCGGTGTGTTTCTAGCACCATAGTCTCCGAGAAGTCTCTCCGGTGGTGGTACCTTGCCCATGATCTCTTCTTCACTTTCGGTGTCTGAACCAGAATGAACTGTAATTACTTCTTCCTCAGATTCCAGTTTAGCTTGACGAGTTTGTCTGCGCCTTGCGTGAAAAGTCCTTTCAATTTCTGCGTCAAAAAGAAATTCTGCTAAGGCCTTACCTCGCATAAACAGATTAGACAATTATTAGAATGAGGAATAAAAATAAAATAAAAATATTTTTTTTTTAGAAAATAAAATTTTAGTCGCAGAGCAACAAAATTCTAATTGAAATAAAACTAAAAACTCTACAATTTTCGGCAGTCCCCGGCAACGGCGCCAAAAACTTGATCGGAAAAATAGCAAGTGTACTATTTTGCCTCTGTAGTAATAAAGGGAAAATTCCCCGAATATCGATCTCAAGGACTGCGTGATATTATAGAGTTAGTAGCACTTCAATTAAACAAAAAGCCTTGGGGGTTTTGGTTTTTATGATTACGAATTAAATTGCAAATAAACTTAAAAAGGTTGATTTAGCCAAATATGAGTAACATGCCAGGGTAGGTGTGTGCATTAACATGTAACAATTCTGAACCCTTGTTTCATTAACAAAGTTCAACTTATCAATTACCGGATCTTAAGGGTAGTTGCTCCTAAGTCCTTAGTGGGCAAACCTTTGAACATTGAAATCCTAATTCCAAAGTCCTTCGAAATTAGTGATCAAATCAAGTATTATTATAATCAAGAACAATACGGTTACTATAGGGTATCCCTAGTCCTAGGTGATATCTACTATAATATAATGGTATAAAAACCCTAACAATGGAGGTCAATCCTAATTGTCAGTCATAAATCAATCCAGTTGGTCCGACGAGGAAAGCATTAAAAACCTTATACCATTAAATTGACTGTAAAAGAGAAATATGTTATTGAAATTCGGAATTCAAAATCATCACAAATGTTAATCAGGGACACCCCCCTAGCATTGCGGGGTTTAGCTACTCATATCATCCAAAGAAATTACAGATATATCAAATAAAGACATTACAATAGAGATGAAGAACTTTGATCTTCAATGGCTTCCGCTCATGAGAGTTCTCTGTTCTTCTCCAATTGCATAGGCTTCTTCTCTCAATTCTCCAATTCTTCGTGTGGCAAAAAAAAGATCCCTAATTCATCTTGAAAACCCTCCTAAATAGTGCAGACTCACTTAAGTTGGTTGGAAATCCCAAAAACACCCCTGCAGGCCAACCACTGAACTAAATAATAAAAATCAATGAAATCAGCGTCATCACCCAACACGGGCCGTGTTGAGCAACACGGGCACCCGTGTTGGCCTCCTGTTATGTCTATTTTTATTGTTTGGTCCCAGGATGTGCAACACGGGCCGTGTTGTGCAACACGGGTACCCGTGTTGCTTCGCTGTTTTTCCTTCCTCACAAACTTTGCTTCCAGCTCTCTTCCTGACACGGCCCGTGCTGAGCAACACGGCCACCCGTGTCAGGCTTCCTGAAACATGTTTTCTGAATTTCCTCGAAACTCCGAGTTTTGCACTGATATACTCCGATTTCTCCCTATGAACCTGAAAACATTAAAACATACAACCAAAGCATAAAATGACGAATAAAGAAATAAAACACTCAATAACATAACTTAAAAATACTTAAAAACAACGATAAATATATGTGTGAAAACCACTGATCAGACTCCCCAATCTAAAGTTCAACTCAGATGCTCTTTGTGAAGCATGTCAGAAGGGAAAGTTCTCAAAATCCTCTTTCAAATCTAAAAATGTTGTTTCTTCCTCTAGACCTTTAGAACTTCTACATATTGATTTATTTGGTCCAGTAAAAACTGCATCAATAAGAGGTAAGAAATATGAATTGGTCATTGTAGATGACTACAGCAAGTGGACATGGGTAAAATTCTTAAAACATAAAGATGAAACACATACTGTATTCTTTGATTTTTATAATCAAATACAAAATGAAAAAGAGTCTAAAATCATTAAGGTTAGAAGTGATCATGGAGGAGAATTTGAGAATCATCTCTTTGAGAAGTTCTTTAAAGAAAATGGAATCTCTCATAATTTCTCCTGCCCTAGGACACCTCAACAGAATGGGGTTCTAGAACGTAAAAACAGAACATTACAAGAGATGGCTAGAACTATGATTAATGAAGCTAATATGGCTAAGCATTTCTGGGCAGAAGCAGTAAACACTGCATGCTATATTTAAATAAGAGTGTCCATAAGACCTATTCTTGAAAAGACTCCTTATGAACTATGGAAGAATAGGAAACCTAACATTTCATATTTTCATCCATTTGGTTGTACTTGTTTCATTCTTAACACTAAAGAACATCTGAACAAGTTTGATTCAAAGTATAAAAGTGTTTTCTGCTAGGATATTCTGAACGCTCAAACGGCAACAGAGTATATAATACAAAAACCTTAATTGTTGAAGAATCAATCAATATCAGATTTGATGATAAGCTTGGCCATCAAAAGCTAAAGCAGACTGAAAATTTTGCAGATAGAGAAGAACAACTCTCAAATCCTGATTATTCAGAAGATAAAGATGCATCAAAAATCACATCAACCATGGAGAAAATGAGAGTATCTGAAGAGAATCCTCATAAAAGATTTCCAAGACTAACTACACATCATTCAGAAGATGTCATTCTTGGCAAGAAAGATGATCCTATCAGAACTAGAGCATTCCTAAGAAATAATGAGAATTCATTATTTGGATTAGTGTCAATGATTGAGCCAACTTCAGTAGATGAAGCTCTTCAAGATACAGATTGGATCATTGCTATGCAAGAAGAACTAAATCAATTCACCATAAATGATGTATGGGATCTAGTTCTAAGACCTGAAGGATTCAACATTATTGGAACAAATTGGGTATTCAGAACTAAAATGAATGAGCAAGGAGAAGTCATCAGAAACAAGGCATGACTGGTTGCTCAAGGGTATAGTCAGCAAGAAGGTATTAACTATAATGAAACCTTTGCCCCAGTTTCCAGGTTAGAGTCAATCAGATTATTAATTTCCTATGCTGCTCAATTTAACATAACACTATATCAAATGGATGTTAAAAGTGCATTTTTAAATGATTATATCGAAGAAGAGGTGTATGTTCATCAACCCCCTGGATTTGAAGGTTTTATATATCTTGAACATGTTTTTAAAGAAAAGAAATCTTTATATGGTCTAAAACAAGATCCCAGAGCTTGGTATGAACGACTTAGTTCATTCCTCTTATATAAAGGTTTCATAAGAGGGAAAGTTGATACAACACTCTTTCGTAAATCATTCAAAAATGATATCTTAATTTTTCAAATATATGTGGATGATATTATTTTTGGAACTTCTAATATCTCTCTTGGAAGAGAATTTGCTAAGTCTATGCAGGAAGAATTTGAAATGAGCATGATGGGCGAGCTAAATTTCTTTCTGGGAATTCAAATAAACCAAACTTCTGAAGGCACTTACATACATCAAACAAAGTATGTCAAAGAACTTCTGAAGAAATTCAAGTTATCAAAAAGTAAAGAAGCAAAAACCCCAATGCATCCTACTTGCATCTTAGGTAAAGAAGAGGTAAGTAAGAAGGTAGATCAGAAGCTCTACAGAGGTATGATTGGATCACTACTCTACCTAACTGCATCTAGACCCGATATTCTGTTTAGTGTGTGTTTATGTGCAAGATTCCAATCAAATCCTAGAGAATCACACTTGACTGCGGTCAAGAGAATTCTAAGGTATCTGAAAGGTACTACTAATGTTTGACTATGTTATAGAAAATCCAAAGAGTTTAACTTAGTAGGTTATTGTGATGCTGATTTTACTAGAAAAGTACATATGGAAGTGTGGTGTCGTTTTTTTACCTCCCCGTTTCACTTGGGAGGACGGCACGCTAGACCCTTCACGCGGAATTTGGAAGGAGAATGCGCCCGTGGCGGGATGAATTTTGTTTCAGTTCTTCCTACGATAACACACGAACTTTTTAATTATCCTACGAGGAGGAAAGGGGAAAAAGATCTCAAATAAACCCTAGGAGTTTGCTAAGTGTGGGGATTCACCTAGACTAGAAATTCTGGAGTCTGGGAGGTCGGTTATACATAGGGAAGGTTTTAAGCACCCTACATATCCGTAGTACTCTACGGGAACCTTCTTTGTGTCTATGTGTTTGTGTTTGTTGCTTATTGATTGGGAAAATTTCTCCTTTGTGTTAGGATAAGGAACTGAATTGAATTGAAAAAGACAGACTGACTGACTATTTTTGGTATTTTTATTAGCTCGCTGAGATTCCTTGTGAACCTCATGCCTACATATCCCTAATGGAAGTCAGAGCTTTTTGTAGTTCGGAGAACTAATTAGGGAAATTAATTATTTTTGGTGCCTTACTTAAAGCTCAAGGTTGAAGCTTGAATTAAATCTCTGTTTACAGTAAAGAGACATGAAATCATCTTTATAGAGAGGTATTTCTACTATTCCACCACAAACATTTAAAAGAGTGACAGAAAAGTTGAATTCATTTCATTCAAGAGGGGGACCTTACTTGTGTATGTGCAAGTATACCAGTCAACTGCGTCATGAATGAAAGAAAAGTGCTCAACCAAATTAGGGAAAGTTACAACATGCCTGGGTTTACTGACAGAGCATGACTTTCAAAGTCCTAAATGGGAGACTGATTAAAATTAAAATGTAATGTAATGTTTGTTTGAATGTGGTGAGATAGGAGAAAGATCTCTCTATAGAGATAAGCTATGTCTATCTACTGTATGAAAGATTTGACTTTAGCTGGCTTGTATGAGGCCCAAGCTTGAGGCTTTTTGATTGATTTTTATTGACTCCGGGAATGACTCCACTGGGGATTAACTTAAGCTAAATGGTTTTGTGTTCTGTACAAAGCCCAGAATTGAGGTTGACTCTAGTTGGGGAGTATATTATTTTCTGCCTTGTATGAAGCCCAAGGTTGTGGCTGACTCTTACTAGGGAAGACATTGTTTTCTGCCTTGTACAAAGCCCAAGGTTGTGGCGGACTCTTAAAGAAACTGAATATGGATGACTCTATGGGGAAAAGATCCTAATGGTTAGGAATCTTTTGACACAGGGAATGTAATTTTATCTGCCTTGTACAAAGCCCAAGGTTGTGGCTACTTGATGGTGAAGGACTCACTGGGGAGACTCTATTATCTTCCTTCACTACGCCAAATTTAAGCTGTAGCAGCGCAGCTACTAAAGCGCTTTTAGCAAAAGCGCTCTCGTAGGGTTCGCTAAAAACAAAATTAATAAACAAAGGGAAAATGATGCAAATAAAGCGCTCTGGTAGGGGGGTATGAGAGCGCTTTTAAAAAGCGCTCTGGTAAGGGGGTGTATGAGAGCGCTTTTAAAAAGCGCTCTGGTAAGGGGGGGGTATGAGAGCGCTTTTCAAAAGCGCTCTGGTAGGGTTGTCTATTAAAGCGCTTTTCAAAGCGCTGCTATAGGGGGGTTTAATGAGAGCGCTTTTTAGTCAAAAGCGTTGGTATAGACCAGGCTATGAGAGCGCTTTTCAGAAGCGCTTTAGTAGCCTTTATTACTAAAAAACCAAAAACACGCTTCTCACCGGTTACTGTTTCTCACTTTCTCTCTTTCGTTTTCTGTTCTCTGCACGCGAAAAACCCTCACTGTATCTTCATCATCCTCCATCGCCCTTCCGTCCACCACCATCGGTGCCATCCACCACCGTCGGCGTCCCTCCGTCTACACTCGTTTTCTCCTCCGTCTTCATCCAGAACCTCACCGCCGGTGAGTTTTAGGCTTCATTTTCTTTTGTTATTTTTCTATCACTTATTTTTTCAGTGAAAATTTTGGTATCAAAGATTGGACTTCTTCCTGCAACTTGTTTGATGAAATGCCTGAAAGAAATTTGATAGCATTTCTATAGTAAAACAAATAGATTCATATTAAGTTTATTTTCATATGTAGTTTATATTCCAAGTTGAAATTTGATATAATCCATCAGTTTAGTTTAGTTTAGTTCAGAGATTGGGAATGATTTATGGGTTTAGTTTTAAGGGTTTCAACTAAGGGATGTTGTTTTTCTTTACCTTGCACAGTTGCACTGCAATTTGAGAATGAAGCATATTACATGTTTGATTAAATGTCTTTAGAGTGTATTGTTGAGTTTGAATGATATTGTGCTTTGATCGGTCACCATTTCTAGTAAGTTTCCGCATCTTTTTCCGACCGAAATTCGCAATCTTGGTAATACTAAGTGGCATTGTCATATGTTTTTGAATTAAGTTCCTTGTTTTTCGATTGTGTGACGTTGTTGCATGTTAGTGTGTTTTGAGTATTATTCAAGTGCCGTTTTATGCGTTGGTTGTTAGTTTGTGTGTGGCCAGGTTGATGCACGGGAAAGGTAGAGACTTATGGCGAGCACGAGAGGAGAAAGTAGCCAAAAGAGCCAAAGTTGAGGGCAACACGGGCACCCGTGTGCATGCACACGGGCCGTGTCAAAAGATGGCTGGAAAGATGTTTTTGGGAAGCAAAACAGAGGTTTCACACGGGCACCCGTGTTCCTGCACACGGCCCGTGTGGAAAGATGCGTGGAAAGGCAATTTTGAGAGCTGACCAGAGGAACAACACGGGCACCCGTGTTCCTGCACACGGACCGTGTTGTTAGGCGCGGGCAGATATTCAAGTTTTGCAATTTTGAAAGCTTGGGTCGCATTAAGGGTATTTCGGACCTTTCGGATACTGAGGAAGTGAGCCAACACTACTAAAACCTAACGGGAAGAAGGGTGGAGGCATCTTGGATCATTGAGCATAGAGAATTACAGAGAGAGAGCAATCAAGGGTTTTGGAAGAGATCTTCAAGAGTACTCGCGATTGGAGATCATATCGACCGATAATTTCTTGTAATGACTACGTTTACTCTTGTTATTTTCTTACACACTATGAGTAGCTAAACTCTTACTATGCTAGGGTGATGTCCCTAAATCTTTTCATGTAATGACTTGTTAAAACCGTTGTGATGAATTTGATGTTTTTATAAGTTGAGTTTATGATTCAAAGTTTTTCATGCTTCATCATATTGGAAAATATTTTGTAGATCTATGATTAGGGTTAGGCGTGACACACCACCCTAATGCATTTTGAATCAGAACATTACCGGTGAATCGCTTAGGAATAAGGATTTTACTGTAGTGATCATCCATTCTAGAATACAATGCATAATGCTTTAATACTAAATTCAATTATTGAGGAATTGAAATTGACTTTTAAGTATTAAAAAGTTCTCCACTAAGGAATTAGGGAAAACTATTTTATAGAATTGATACTCAATTGTAGTCACATCTTTTCGTGAACAACGGTGTTATCAAGGGGTTACGTAGGATTTATACATCAACCTAGCATGTCTTCTCATTTGTGTACCAAATCATCATTTACTTATCGTTGTTAATTATAAACAGTTATTCAGTTTTTATCAAACCAATCAAAAACCCAACCATAGCTTTTTGTTCAATTGAAATTTAGTCCTGGCTTATATTTTATCAGCAGTCCTTGTGATCGATACTTGGATAAATTTCCACTTTAATAACTACATCGATAAAAAGTAGTACACTTGCTATTTTCCAATCAAGTTTTTGGCGCCGTTGCCAGGGACTGCCAAACTATAAGCCGAACTTTAAGTCAATTGAAATTTTGTTGCTCTGCGACCAAAATTTTATTTTTATCCGTTATTTTAATTTCATTGCAGTTTTGTATCTGTTCTAACTGTTGTCTAACTGTTTATGCGAGGTCAGACCTCAGCTAAATTTTCCTTTGACACAGAACCAGAAAGAGCTCTGCACGAGAGACGCCGCAAGGCAAGAATTGAAAGACTGGCAGCACCAAGTGCAAGTCTTAGTGTTCCACATCAGGAAAGCGACGACGAAGTGTCTGTGCATTCGGAGCACAGCGACTCTGACTTTGACAGGGAGGTAGTTCAGGAACCAGTTAACATGGCTGGAAATCAACCTCCTGCGGAGAGATTGTTAGGGGACTATGGAGGGGCAAATGCTCACCCCAACCGGATGACTATTGTTGATCAACCCGTGAATGTGGCACATTTTCAATTGCATCCATCCACCATTCGCCAGTTAGAGAGCAAGCCGTTCTCCGGAAGAATAAACGAGGATGCAAATAAGCATCTTCAGAGATTTCTCACTACGACAACTTCGTTGAAGATCGAAGGTCATTCAGAGGAAGCCAAGAGACTTGTTATGTTCCCGTTTACACTTACTGATGACGCAGAGGAGTGGTTTTACTCACTTCCGGCTGCAAGTATCACGACATGGCAAGAGATGGAAACGGCATTCCTCAATGAATATTTTCCTGCGTCAGTGTTTATCCGAAAAAGATACGATATTGTAAATTTCAAACAAAAAGAGGGGGAATCCTTGGGGGATGCATACAAGAGGTTTAAAAGGTGTTTGACTGCATGTCCTACTCATAACATGGACGCTACCGAGCAGATGCAGAATTTCGTAAATGGGTTGCGACTCAAGACAAAGCAGCTTATTGATACTGCTGCTGGTGGTTCAACCAATTTTGCTACAGCCACAGTTATGAAAAGGATCATAGAGGCAATTTCTGCTAATGAGCATCTTGAGTTGTATGATCGAACCATGAGCCAACCGGAGGGAAAAATTGATTTGAAGTTACCAGAGCAGGTTGTTAAGATGGAGGATCAGATTGCTGCAGAGGTAGAGAGAAGGTTAAAAAAGATGAATATTGGAACTCAGACAGTGGCACAGGTGGAACCAGTGAAAGCGGTTCTTTGTGAAATATGTGGTGGACCGCACTTTGCTATGCATTGTGTGGCAACTCAAGATCAGGTTGAGCAGATTCATATGTTGAGGCAGAATAATCCTTATGCCAACACATATAATCCGGGGTGGAAAAACCATCCGAACTTCTCATGGAAAGACCAGCAAGGAAACGTCCAGAAGCCGGTTCAAGGCCAACAACCATATCAACCTCAGACTCAACAATATCAACCACAGGGGCAACAATATCGTCCGCAACAACAACCATACCAGCAACCTCAACAACAATATCAACCACAGGGACCAAGAAAGGCGGATTGGGAAATTGCCATTGAAAAGATGGCCGCTCAAAGCTCCCAATTCCAAGAAGAGACACGAAGCAATTTAAGGAACACCGGAGCCTCAATCAAGAACCTTGAAGTGCAAATGAGTCAAATTGCTCAACACCTTGCAATTCCGCAAGCACCGGGAGCCCTCCCAAGCGCAACTGTGACTAATCCTAAAGACAATCAAAAAATCAATGCCGTCACTACACGGAGAGGGAAACAATATGAAGTAGTGGAAAAGAATTCGGAGAGTGAGGATCAATTGCTTGAAGTGGAGCTGGACATAAGAGAGAATGAGGAAGTGGAAGAAGAAGTGGTAACACCAACACCGGTTACGAAAGAGAAAGTGTTAACACCAACACCAGAAATCAAGCTGCCTTACCCTCAAAGAAACAAGAAAAAGGGGCAGCAAGAAAAGAATTTTGAGAAGTTCCTGGAATTATTCAAAAAGCTGGAGCTGAATATTCCGTTGTTGGAGGCACTTGAGCAAATGCCCACCTATGCCAAATTCATGAAGGATATCATCGCTAAAAAGCGAACCATTGCAGACCATCCCATTATTCTAACAGAAACTTGTAGTGCTATTTTGCAGGGACTGAAGATTCCAGTGAAAAAGAAGGATAGAGGAGCAGTTACCATCCCTTGCACTATTGGAGATAGATCTTTCAAGAGAGCTCTAATTGATCTGGGGGCAAGTATCAGTCTCATGCCTCTATCCATCTACAAAAAGTTGGGAATTGGTGCAATCCAAGACACTCGGATGACTCTCCAATTTGCGGATCATTCGGTCAAGCGACCTTACGGAGTAGTTCAAGACGTCCTTGTGAAAGTGGATAAGTTTGTGTTTCCGGTAGATTTTGTAATTCTTGAAATGCCAGAAGATGAAGAGATGCCGATAATTCTGGGACGACCATTCTTGGAAACAGGGAGAGTCATGATAGATATGGATGGGGGTACTCTTACTTTGAAGGTTTATGATGAAGAGTTAAAAATCAATGTTCATAGTACCATGAAGCATAAAGAGGATATTGGCACTAGTAGCAATATACAAGTGCTCGAACAAGCGGTAGAGAGTGATCATGTGGAGAGTGTATCGCAATTACCTCTCGAAAGAGTTTTGAGCATGTCAATTTTTGGGGAAAATGAAGAAGCCAATGATAATGACTTAGAGGTGGTATCAATGTTGGAAACTCAACCTATCTTTAAAGGTTCTCGAACACATAGGTGGGAAGATCTAAGGCAACCAATAGCATTGGGTTGTAATGAAGACAAGCCAAAGAGTTCAGAATTGAAACAGCTTCCGGAGAATCTTAAATATGTTTTCCTTGATTCTGAAGAGAAATGTCCCGCCATCATTAGCTCTAGTTTGAAAAATATACAAGAGGACAAGTTAATTGAAGTTCTGAAAAAGTTCAAGGGAGCTATTGGTTGGAAAATTGAAGACCTCAAAGGAATAAGTCCTACGATGTGCATGCACAAAATTCTCATGGAAGAAGATCACAAACCGGTGGTGCAGCCTCAAAGGAGATTGAACCCAGTTATGAAGGAGGTAGTGAGAAAGGAAGTCGTGAAGCTGTTAGATGCAGGACTTATTTACCCGATATCAGACAGTTCATGGGTGAGCCCTATTCATGTGGTACCTAAAAAAGGAGGTACAACGGTGATAGCTAATGAAAAGAATGAGTTGATTCCTACCAGAACGGTCACTGGGTGGCGGGTGTGTATAGACTACAGAAGACTAAATTTGGCCACAAGAAAAGACCACTTTCCATTGCCATTCATTGACCAAATGTTAGAAAGATTGGCCGGGCATGACTATTATTGTTTCCTGGATGGGTACTCTGGATACAACCAAATTGCGGTTGCACCAGAGGATCAAGAGAAGACAGCCTTTACTTGCCCCTACGGTATCTTCGCTTATAGAAGGATGCCGTTCGGGTTGTGTAATGCCCCAGCGACATTCCAAAGATGCATGACTTCTATTTTTGCTGATATGCTTGAAAAGCATATGGAAGTCTTCATGGATGACTTCTCTGTTTTTGGTTCCTCCTTTGATAACTGTCTGGCTAACCTTTCACTTGTTTTGCAGCGATGTCACGAAAGTAATCTGATCCTAAACTGGGAGAAGTGCCATTTTATGGTACGAGAAGGCATTGTTCTTGGTCACAAGATCTCCCACAGGGGAATCGAAGTTGATCAAGCTAAGGTGGAGGTTATCTCAAAATTACCACCACCTGTGAATGAGAAAGGTATTCGGAGTTTCCTAGGCCATGCGGGATTCTACCGTAGGTTCATAAGGGATTTTTCAAAGATAGCCAAACCGCTGACCACTTTGTTGGTTAAAGACAAGACTTTTGTATTTGATAAAGAGTGTGCCGATGCATTTGAGACACTGAAAAATAAACTCGTGTCGGCACCCATTGTGATTGCCCCTGATTGGTCTCTACCCTTTGAGATCATGTGCGATGCTAGCGACATTGCAGTGGGGGCTGTACTTGGACAGCGGAGAGAAAAATTGCTTCATGTTATTTATTATGCCAGTCACGTTTTGAACCCTGCACAGATCAATTATGCAACTACCGAGAAGGAGTTGCTAGCTGTTGTGTATGTAACACCCCATAATTTCAGTTTATTAATTTAATTTGGATTTAAATTAAATAATTGGAATTTTAGTATTTTCATTTGGAATTATTTGGAAAATGATGAGTGATTGGCATTGGGCCTAGAGTGGTGATTAGCAGAAGAGGGGGTGTTGACTAAGCAAGCCCATTATAATATTTTATTTTATTTTTCATAAAATAAAGGAATTGGGAAAAGAGGAGAGAAAAGGAGACAGACTCTGAGAAAGGGAGAACACGTGAAGTGAGAAGAGGCAAAGGAGAAGAAGACCTTCGAAGATTCGACTCTGAGGTAAGGGGGGATTCTTCGGGTTAGTATTCCTTATGTGATTGTAGGTAGTATGATTGATTAGGATTGTGGTCTAGTTCAATCGTACGTGTCGGGTTGGGAATTTTGTTAGGTTTTGATAATCTTGTATGAATTGACATGATTCTGTTGATACTTGTGATATATGATGTTAATACATGTCAATAACTTGTTTGAAATGTGTAATTGTGTGAAAATCAAAGATAATTGTGTGTATGTTCGTATGTACCTGAAATTGGGGAAATGGGATATGGTAAATGCTGTCAAAATGGTGATTTTTGCTGTGCACGTACGTAGGAACCGGTTCCCATGTGGGACGAACCGGTTCCCCTTGTAAAAACAGAGAAATATGGATTCTGGGTAGCTGGGAACCGGTTCCCATGTAGGGACAACCCGGTTCCCCATAGTAAAAATCAGAGACGTGACTTTGAAGCTGCCAGGAACCGGTTCCCACGTAGGGACAACCCCGTTCCTGCAGCACTTTTTCTAAAAATGTTTTATCTTTAAAAACCCGTAACTTTTGATCCGTGTATCTGTTTTATGTGCCGTTTTGGGCGTTGCGAAGCTAATGAGATGCTTTATTTGATAAAGTGATGAAATGGGCAGTGGCCAACTTTATTTTAATTCGATTTGATCATTGATGAATTGGAATATAGTATATGTATATGTGCTTACTTATATATGATTATTGATACATGTTTTGTATTGGTGATGGGATCATGATATTCATTGGGTGATGTTGGTTTATAACATGTCGTAAATGAATACATGTTTTGTGATTATGTTGTTGAGTTGTTTTATCAATTTATTACATGGTGTGTAATGATGATAGATGTAACGATGTATGATGATGGTGATGATTGATGATTGTGAATATTAATATGTTGTTAATATTAATATGTTGGTTATGGTGGCAATTAACATTACTATGATGTGTATGTTATTGTGATGATGTGGTGTATGTATGTGAATGATTGAATGATGCTTAAACATGTACATACTTGTTGTGACCTTATTGGTAAGAGGTGTTAAGCGATGTTAAGCATCGGAATGATGATGATGTATGAAGATGTAAGTATGTGTCATGTGTGCATTATTCATAAATCATTTGCATTGGAAGGCTAATTCCCATTGTGCGGAGATTAGCGGGAAGTCATCGTGTGCCCATGTGGGGTGTGAGCGATGAGGCAGTAGTCGTGTGCCCATGTGGGGTGTGAGCGACTAGAGGGCAGTATCAAAGAGAGAAGTCCTGTGAATGTGATTCACGAATTTTGGTACCACATGCATAGTGTCAGTTGCATCATATGCATTGGTTATAACATGATTGGATGAGATCCAGTGTTATGCCTTGGTGTGTTTACATGATTGATGTATTGAGAAGATGTTGTTAATATAACTTGATCATTGATGAAATTGATGGGTTGTGGGCCGATGGCCAATATTGTTGGATTGATGCTTGCTTGTTGTAATAATTCCGATTATGTGTATGATTGAGTGGATGATAATTACTATGAGATTTTATTGCTTATGATTGCATAATGCTTATTAATTCGAATGAAACTCACCCTTACTTTGATGATTTCAGATTAAGGATGTAGCGGCGTCTTGATTGGGTGAAGATAGCTTGTAGGCTAGCCCGTAGTTCGTGTCGAGTCATGCTCTGATTGTAACACTGGGGAACGCTAGTTTAGAGACGAATTACTCTGTTGGCTTTGTTGTTTTATAATTGTATTAGAGTAACTTGCATGAATGATGATGAATATGCAATGTTATGAATTATAATCCGCTGTGTTGAACATGAATTGTATTTATGTTAAATGGTTCCTCGTGTGGCATGACAAATGACTATGGTATTTTATGTTAAAGAAGTTGTGACATCCTTGTATTTCATGTTTACTCTGATTATTATTGTATTTTCCGCGGGGGTTTAGAAGGGTGTTACAATAGTGGTATCAGAGCATAGTCGGTCCTTGTGACCAGAGTCTTGTTGTTAATTTCCTTTCGGTACGCGACATGTGTGTGAAACACTGTTGGTACTCAGTGTGTTCTAACTGTTTGTCTGCAGAAGTGGGATTGAAACTAGTGGGGGAGAAGCTATGCTTCTCGGATATGTCTCAGATGCAAGATGATAGAGTGATGCGCAGAGCAGCAGTACAAGAGTGTAGAGTTATTGTTTCCTGAAGTAAAGGTGACATGGGCTGAAGAATGTGGTTGTTATTTCAGTTGGATGTGTCTCGGAATAGATGATGGTTATTTCTGGAAAATGGAATTTCGAAGTTGTGATGCTTCAAGTGCTACTGATGGACTGTGATGTTGTTGTGTGAGTAGCCTTATGTGAGAGGTCGCTGTTGAAGCAGTGATTAAAGGAAGTATTGTCGTAGACCTTGTCGTAGGATTACTAGTAAGTAATTGAGATGATGGTAGAGGTTATCGATGTTGTTGAAAACTCTTTAAAGAGCGAGTAATGTGAAGAGACGAGTACGATCTCAAGGATAAGAAGGTTGATGATGGCGTACATGAATTTGGTTTCAGGATGTTGCAGAAATCGAACTTCAGCGATGAAATGTGTTGTTTAAGTTATAAGAAGTTTGGAAGCGAAGAGATGTGATAAGATGATGTTAATAATGAGATTAATTTGAAAAGAATGAGTTTTGGGGTAGAATTTCCGTAAGCAAATCGCAGGAAGATTGCTGAATTGTTATGAAATTTCGAAAATTCACAACTGGAGTTCTGGACATCCGATTTGAGTTCCGTTTGAAGCGTCGGAAAGCTAACGAGATGAATTTTTTTTATAAAAATGGTTGCAGCAGCTGTAACATATTTAATGGTGTCAGGATGATGTTAGGAAGGGGTGAAGTTACGATTGCACTTGCTCTTAGAACTAGACTGTTCATTGGTGTTACATGGGATGTCAGTGTCAGAGTTGAACGGAATAAAGGAATAATTAAAGACTTGTTGATAAGCAATTCTAGGAATTAAATGTGCCAATTGAAGAGTTTGGAGATATTGTATAGAATGTCGCAGCATGGTGTCGGTGTTGCAAATTTGGATAACGATTGGAAACGTCCGTATCTTGAGCTCTGAATGTCGGATTAATGTGTCGTTGAACCCACGAAGATGAGAGATTATGTTCTACCTTATGGAAGAGTTATAAATACCATAGACTGGTCCTATGAGGAGATATGATGATGTCGGTTAAATAAGCACGAACAAGTGTTGAATAGGAATGCCTATTACCGCGATTGTTCGGAACGAAGTCGAGTAGAATATGTCGTTGATGAATAAGATGATAAAGATGATTTAAGTATTAATGGATTTGAGTGATGAGGGAATCAGTAGAAAAAAAAAGTGAAATAGACTTTGGAACCATCTGTGGTATATTGTGATGCGTCGTTGATGGGTTTGGATGGTGTATTGATGTAAAACCAGTAAGTAGTAACTTATGCGTCGGGACGATTGAAAGCGCAGGAAAGTAATTATCTGACTCATGATTTAGAATTGGCAGCCATGGTTTTGTTTTGATGTTGCAGTGACATTATTTGTATGGTACAAGGTTGCCTCTAAAAATGTCGATGCTGATGGTGAAAGAGTTGGATTTAATTGAACAATTCAGAGAATTAAGTTTGGTATGTGAAGGTGCTCCTAATAATCTTAGATTGGGTATACTGAAACTGACTAATGGTATTCCTGACGAGATTAGAGGAAATCAGAAAGCTGATGTTGAGTTGATCGATAAGTCTACTTTGGATTACCAAAGTAAAGATGACGGGTTCAGAATCGGAGAGGATGGTATAATGAGGTTGGTGGTCGCTGTTTTGTTCCGCGTGTTACCGAGTTGAGAAAGAATATTCTAGAAGAAGGACACCATAGAGAATTATTAGACTATGGAAATGTTAATGAGTTTGGGTGCAAACTCGGAAAAGACGCTATTATGTAGTAACAACGGTCTATGCTTAAATATGATTGTCGGCTATCTATTGACAAATTGAGGACTTGATCACCCTTAATCTCTTGTTGATAATAGGCGGAATTATAAAGATAGTATAAGATTGCTTGTTACCTTAATGGTATAAGATGTGATGAATGCTGAGATGTGAGAATGACCACTCGCCATATTGTGGGAACTTATGAGGAAGTGATTATGAAGGGGTGCAAAGCATTGGACGGTGACTTAAGACGAGTAGTCGTAGTCGTACAGCGAAAGTATGATGTAAAGTGGTGTGAAGAGTGTTACTCGTGACCAGTGAGGAATTAATATGTCGGAATCCTACATAGAGAATATGTGTTGATCTATATGTTGGATTTGGAATCTCGTGGACATAAGGATGTCGTGCCCAAGGATTAGAACCCTTTTGAATAATTGCCGAGATGATGGATATCCTATTATGGTTGAATGTAGTTAATGAGTATGTGTTCGGAGAAGTTAAGACAACGAGTTGATACTATGTAATGCCATAATAATTTTGTACTGTTGTAAGGTGTTATGTAAATTTCTAAATATAATGAGGGATTATACTCTACGAAGGACGAAGTTGATTTGATTCTTAGTGGAGAGTGGGACTCAGTTGAGCTATCTTGTAAGCAATGGTATATTGAGGATGATGAGCTATGTAATTATAACTACTGATGTGTGCTTGTTCCGATAGTGGGAATGTTTTTAATAGATGAAGTAACTCGGGAACTTGCTCTGAGTAAGTGTAAGTATTACTTTATCGCTCAATTGGAAGAGTGTGCCTAAGGTTGGTACGTGGGTAAATGGAATCTATTACTACAGTATTGATCAGTTGTGATCATACCATGGATTATGTAATTGTATTATTCAGTTGTTGAGCGTATTGTATGGATCGTACCTCGAAGTTTCATTGTTGTTAACCGTTGGAGTTATAGCAAGTGGTACACCTGGGGATGGTCAAATGCAACGTAAGAACTGAGATTGAATGCATGAGATATGCTTGTGTTGGTTATGTCAGATGAATTTTGAGACTCGACCAAGAAGGTGTTAACGGAGAACGGGAGAGTCAAATGAAACACTCTTATCTGGGACTTTTACTTGAAGTATGTTTTCGAGGACGAAAACTCTTTTAGTGGGGGAGAGTTGTAACACCCCATAATTTCAGTTTATTAATTTAATTTGGATTTAAATTAAATAATTGGAATTTTAGTATTTTCATTTGGAATTATTTGGAAAATGATGAGTGATTGGCATTGGGCCTAGAGTGGTGATTAGCAGAAGAGGGGGTGTTGACTAAGCAAGCCCGTTATAATATTTTATTTTATTTTTCATAAAATAAAGGAATTGGGAAAAGAGGAGAGAAAAGGAGACAGACTCTGAGAAAGGGAGAACACGTGAAGTGAGAAGAGGCAAAGGAGAAGAAGACCTTCGAAGATTCGACTCTGAGGTAAGGGGGGATTCTTCGGGTTAGTATTCCTTATGTGATTGTAGGTAGTATGATTGATTAGGATTGTGGTCTAGTTCAATCGTACGTGTCGGGTTGGGAATTTTGTTAGGTTTTGATAATCTTGTATGAATTGACATGATTCTGTTGATACTTGTGATATATGATGTTAATACATGTCAATAACTTGTTTGAAATGTGTAATTGTGTGAAAATCAAAGATAATTGTGTGTATGTTCGTATGTACCTGAAATTGGGGAAATGGGATATGGTAAATGCTGTCAAAATGGTGATTTTTGCTGTGCACGTACGTAGGAACCGGTTCCCATGTGGGACGAACCGGTTCCCCTTGTAAAAACAGAGAAATATGGATTCTGGGTAGCTGGGAACCGGTTCCCATGTAGGGACAACCCGGTTCCCCATAGTAAAAATCAGAGACGTGACTTTGAAGCTGCCAGGAACCGGTTCCCACGTAGGGACAACCCCGTTCCTGCAGCACTTTTTCTAAAAATGTTTTATCTTTAAAAACCCGTAACTTTTGATCCGTGTATCTGTTTTATGTGCCGTTTTGGGCGTTGCGAAGCTAATGAGATGCTTTATTTGATAAAGTGATGAAATGGGCAGTGGCCAACTTTATTTTAATTCGATTTGATCATTGATGAATTGGAATATAGTATATGTATATGTGCTTACTTATATATGATTATTGATACATGTTTTGTATTGGTGATGGGATCATGATATTCATTGGGTGATGTTGGTTTATAACATGTCGTAAATGAATACATGTTTTGTGATTATGTTGTTGAGTTGTTTTATCAATTTATTACATGGTGTGTAATGATGATAGATGTAACGATGTATGATGATGGTGATGATTGATGATTGTGAATATTAATATGTTGTTAATATTAATATGTTGGTTATGGTGGCAATTAACATTACTATGATGTGTATGTTATTGTGATGATGTGGTGTATGTATGTGAATGATTGAATGATGCTTAAACATGTACATACTTGTTGTGACCTTATTGGTAAGAGGTGTTAAGCGATGTTAAGCATCGGAATGATGATGATGTATGAAGATGTAAGTATGTGTCATGTGTGCATTATTCATAAATCATTTGCATTGGAAGGCTAATTCCCATTGTGCGGAGATTAGCGGGAAGTCATCGTGTGCCCATGTGGGGTGTGAGCGATGAGGCAGTAGTCGTGTGCCCATGTGGGGTGTGAGCGACTAGAGGGCAGTATCAAAGAGAGAAGTCCTGTGAATGTGATTCACGAATTTTGGTACCACATGCATAGTGTCAGTTGCATCATATGCATTGGTTATAACATGATTGGATGAGATCCAGTGTTATGCCTTGGTGTGTTTACATGATTGATGTATTGAGAAGATGTTGTTAATATAACTTGATCATTGATGAAATTGATGGGTTGTGGGCCGATGGCCAATATTGTTGGATTGATGCTTGCTTGTTGTAATAATTCCGATTATGTGTATGATTGAGCGGATGATAATTACTATGAGATTTTATTGCTTATGATTGCATAATGCTTATTAATTCGAATGAAACTCACCCTTACTTTGATGATTTCAGATTAAGGATGTAGCGGCGTCTTGATTGGGTGAAGATAGCTTGTAGGCTAGCCCGTAGTTCGTGTCGAGTCATGCTCTGATTGTAACACTGGGGAACGCTAGTTTAGAGACGAATTACTCTGTTGGCTTTGTTGTTTTATAATTGTATTAGAGTAACTTGCATGAATGATGATGAATATGCAATGTTATGAATTATAATCCGCTGTGTTGAACATGAATTGTATTTATGTTAAATGGTTCCTCGTGTGGCATGACAAATGACTATGGTATTTTATGTTAAAGAAGTTGTGACATCCTTGTATTTCATGTTTACTCTGATTATTATTGTATTTTCCGCGGGGGTTTAGAAGGGTGTTACAGTGTATGCCTTTGATAAGTTCAAGCAATATCTGTTGGGTTCGAAAGTGATTGTTTACACTGACCATGCTGCTTTAAAATATCTCTTTGCAAAGCAGGATTCGAAACCCAGACTCCTGAGGTGGATTTTACTTCTCCAAGAGTTCGATGTAGAGATTCGCGACAAGAAAGGGTGTGAGAACACTGTTGCAGATCACCTTTCGCGGATGTCACCCATTGAGGAGACAGAAGAGCGGCGTCCAATAAAGGATGAGTTTGCTGATGAACACATCCTAGCTGTTATTGGAGTGCCTTGGTTTGCCGATTACGCAAACTACCTAGTTGGCGGTATAATACCTGACGATTTTGATTCTAACCGCAAGAAAAAGTTTGTTCATGATTGCAGGTTCTATCTATGGGACGACCCATACCTGTACAAGAGAGGAGTAGATGGGTTGATACGACGATGTGTGCCTGAGGAGGAGCAAAGGGATGTGCAGAGAGCATGTCATGACTCTGAATATGGAGGGCATTTCAGTGGAGATCGTACTGCATCCAAAGTTTTGCAGTCAGGATTATACTGGCCATCATTGTTCAAGGACTCCCAAGAGATGGTAAAGGAATGTGATAAGTGTCAGCGTACTGGGAACATATCAAAAAGAAATCAAATGCCCCAGAATTTCATGTTAGAGGTGGAGTTATTCGATGTGTGGGGAATTGACTTCATGGGTCCGTTTCCACCGTCATTCGGGAAGAACTACATATTAGTTGCAGTGGACTATGTCTCGAAATGGGTGGAGGCGGTAGCTTTACCAACTAATGATGCGAAGGTGGTAGTCAAGTTCTTAAGAGAAAACATATTTTCAAGGTTTGGAGTGCCGAGAGCGCTAATAAGTGATGAAGGAACTCACTTCCTCAATCACCTCATGGAGAAACTCCTTCAGAAGTACAATGTGAAGCATCGGATAGCCACTCCTTACCACCCTCAAACTAGTGGTCAGGTAGAGGTGTCTAATAGACAGCTCAAACAAATTCTAGAGAAGACGGTGAGTTCGTCCCGAAAGGATTGGGCAACAAAGCTAGATGATGCGTTATGGGCTTACCGAACGGCATTCAAAACGCCCATCGGGATGTCACCATACCAACTTGTCTACGGAAAAGCATGTCACCTGCCTTTAGAGCTTGAACACAAGGCATTTTGGGCAACTAAATTCTTGAACATGGACTTGTCTCTAGCAGGAAATTCTAGAATCCTACAGTTGCATGAATTAGAAGAGTTTCGGAATCGTGCGTACGAAAATGCCAAGGTTTACAAGGAACAGACCAAGAAGTGGCACGATAGGAGGATCCAGAAAAAAGAGTTTTGGGAAGGACAGCTGGTCCTTCTGTACAATTCTCGCTTGAAGCTTTTTCCGGGAAAATTGAGGTCCAAATGGTCGGGACCATTTGTGGTTCATAAGGTGTTCCCTTACGGTGCAGTTGAAATCAAGAATCAAGCTAATGGAGACATCTTTAAAGTTAATGGGCAGAGATTAAAGCCATATTTCCAAGGTCAACCAGTTGGACAGGTTGATGTCATTCGTCTTGCTTAGTAGGACGATTGGCCGTCGAGCCATGCGACGTTAAACGAAGCGCTCCCTGGGAGGCAACCCACGTTTATTTCATTTAACTTTCGTTTTCTTTGTTTTATTCCGTTTATTTTGTAGGTGGTAGAGTTTGGACCGGTAGACGCAACTCAAGTAAAAAGGCACGGAGAGTGTCCATTTTTGAGGCATAGAAGACCATCAACACGGGCACCCGTGTGCAGAAACACGGCCCCTGTTGAAGACTGAATGCAGGGAAAAAAGAAAAATTGAAAAGGAGCTTCAGTACCAGCAACACGGGCGCCCGTGTGCAGAAACACGGCCCGTGTTGCCCCTCAGCACGCCCCAATGGAAGCAGCCAGCTTTTTCACACGGCCGCCCGTGTGCAGCCACACGGACCGTGTGAGCTATGCGGGACAGATTTTTCAAATTTTTTAAAAAACCCCCATGTGGGCCCCATCTTCATTATAACTATCTTCTTCTTCTTTCCACTCATTCTCTAACTTTTCTTGTGCCTCCTCCATTAAACCCTAGCCTCCACCTTCACTAAACCCTCTCAACCACCATCAACCACCCATCTAAACACTATAGTGCCTTCACAAAAGTTGTTCTACTCTCCACCCTCTTCACTTCTATCGGTTTAGTTTTTGATTTTGTGCAATTTTATTTTTCCGAATTTTTTGCTTGTGTTATTTGTGGGTTCTTGTTAATTTTTTCTTGCAGAGCTATTACAATGCCTCCCCGAAAGACAACCCAACGCCGCAATGTTCGGGATGATTTTGCCGAACCCTCCCAACCGAGGCAGCGGGTCCGTCGCGCTCCTAGTCGCGCAACCGTTCGTAGCGGGACACAAGAGGAAAATGCCCATGGTATTACGTTTGCCCTCCCTGAGCACAAAGCAAGGTATGATATTTTAGTGCAACGTAAATTGCTCCCGACTAGATATATTTGTGATGACACTCTTACCAAGTTAGGCCTCAAAGATGAAGTCTACCGGATGTTTCACAACATCGGAATGTTGCCTTTTATGCTGTTTGAGGCACCGACTTATGAGGGCCTAACTCTGGAATTCCTGAGCACTGTAGAATTCAAATTGAGGCACAAATGGAATGGCTCCGAAATGGAGTATTTTGGTGATCTAGAGTTTTATATGTTTGGACATAAGCACTTGTTGTCTGTGGAAGAGGTAGGGGAGGCACTGAAATTACCGTCCACTGGACCGGGCGCCCCCCCCGAAACTTTTCCTGCTTGTGAATTCTGGGAAGCCATCACAGGTGCAGCTGGGTACAATCCTAGCAAGGCTAAGGCCTCGGGGATTCATAACCCTTGTTTCCGTTATGCTCAGAAGGGTTTGGCTTTCACTCTGTTTGGGAGGGGAGATAGTACAGGGGTCTGTGCAAGAAGAGAGTTATTTTTGTTACATAACATGATTGAGGTGAGTCGGGTGAATGTCGCGGCCTTTGCTACTAACCACCTGAAGCAAGTTGGGTGTGCTTCTTCCGGAGAGATTTCAGTTGGGGGAATGATCTCTCAATTGGCTGAGCACTTGGATTATGGCCACTTGTTGAATGATGAACCTTCATTACCGGGTAAGAAAATTGATTTGCAAACTCTTGTAAATCAGAGGATGATTGTAGTAAAGCCTGGGTACTTCTCACTAACTGTCCATGGACAGCATGTTATGGCACTACCTGCACCTGATTCTGTTTCTATTGCAAATCGTGCTAACTGGTTGTATGTAGCGACAGGTGAGTTTATGGGTGAAAGCCCTCCACATGACCATAATTTTGCAGGTGACGACATGGAGGATGACCTCCCCGCCCAAGATCGACCTGTCCTGCCTCCTCAGCAGTTTTTCCAGCACACTGTTGGATCATCTTCCATGACTCAGGATCAATGGGGGTGGGTACAGACTGAGATTGGTGCTCTCCGCACCGAGCAAACACGACAGGGTGTTGAGTTGTTCAGACAAGGAGCTGTGATGGATGATGTCCAGGAGATGATGCGACGCCTCATGTTGCAATTTCCTCAGGATCCTCCTCCTCCACCGCCTTATCAGTGAGCCTGGTAATCTCCGTCACACTGGAATTAAAACATTTGAGGACAATGTTTCGTTCAAGTGTGGGGGAGGTTTTATTTTATTGTTTTGCTTTCTGTTTTTGAATTAATAGTTTAGTTTGTTTAATTTGAACCTTTGTCTTTTGTCTTTCTGTTATTGTGTTTATTTCAAGTTTGTAGTGCTGCCATGGTGTTACCAGGTTGGATACAAGTCGGAGGGGGGCAAATGAATAGATAGTGGTTGAACAACACATCTCACACTTTATCTCTACAGGCACCACGGAAGTTGACACAATCAAAGAAAAGAAGGTAGGACGCAATGAGGAAACACTGAACCAAGAGAGAGTATGGTGAACTTTAGAGGAAAGGAAATTGCAGGACACCTAGAGCACTTTGAAGCATGCAAGCTTAACCTACCCGGTGAGATGTCAGAGCCAAATTCATAACATCCATATGAGAGTCCAGTCAGGTATGGCACTATTCACTTTGATTTTGCGTATTTTCTCATAACACAAGCACACTATGAAAGCGCACACTGAGGCAAGTTTTTTTTTCCGTACCCTCGAGCCTTTCTAACCATCCCGTATGCATGTTATCCATCGTTAACCCCCTTTGAGCCGTAATGTTTGTTTTGTTCATTGTGTTAGTTTTTTTTTATCACCCGTTTTCTCATTGTTCACGTCATCGCTCGGCATTCATGATTAATCACTTGAAAGACACTAAAAGGATCTAAGTGTGGGGTTTTGAACCATTGAAAAAGGGGGGGCAAGAAGAAGTAGAAAAAAAAAAGAATATCTCATAAAAAAAAAGAGAGAAAAAGATGAATATGGATCTTGTGAAAACCAACAAAAAGAGGTTTAAATTTCAAAGCAGAAGAAGATATTTGCCCTGGTCCACTTTTAGTCTGGAAAAGGTTCAAACCCCATTCTTACGATTCAGATCAAAATGAGTAGAGAAGTGAATCCTATGTAATGCCGAGCACCTAAACCATTTGTTACCCCGTTCCTTGTTTACCCACCAAACCAAAGCCACGTTACAACCCTAAGACCTCATAAAGTGTGTGTAATCTATGTGTGTAGTGATTTGAGAATTTATTCAAAGTTGAAAGTAATATGCATGCCTCGATACTATGAGTGTAGACACTTTAACCCGGAGAGATTTTGTGAGAGTGTGAAAAGCTTGCAGGTGAAAAACGTGCTCGAAAGTGGGAATGCCGTTGATAGTCTGAAGAAGGAAACCTTAAACTCGATTGCTAAGTGAAGGAATCTTGCGAAAAACCTGGTTGTGTTGTGGAGAAAAGAATCTCGTTGGTGACCTCTGTTTTGCCTCTATACATCACTTGAGGACAAGCAATGAGATAAGTGTGGGGTTGTGATCGGTCACCATTTCTAGTAAGTTTCCGCATCTTTTTCCGACCGAAATTCGCAATCTTGGTAATACTAAGTGGCATTGTCATATGTTTTTGAATTAAGTTCCTTGTTTTTCGATTGTGTGACGTTGTTGCATGTTAGTGTGTTTTGAGTATTATTCAAGTGCCGTTTTATGCGTTGGTTGTTAGTTTGTGTGTGGCCAGGTTGATGCACGGGAAAGGTAGAGACTTATGGCGAGCACGAGAGGAGAAAGTAGCCAAAAGAGCCAAAGTTGAGGGCAACACGGGCACCCGTGTGCATGCACACGGGCCGTGTCAAAAGATGGCTGGAAAGATGTTTTTGGGAAGCAAAACAGAGGTTTCACACGGGCACCCGTGTTCCTGCACACGGCCCGTGTGGAAAGATGCGTGGAAAGGCAATTTTGAGAGCTGACCAGAGGAACAACACGGGCACCCGTGTTCCTGCACACGGACCATGTTGTTAGGCGCGGGCAGATATTCAAGTTTTGCAGTTTTGAAAGCTTGGGTCGCATTAAGGGTATTTCGGACCTTTCGGATACTGAGGAAGTGAGCCAACACTACTAAAACCTAACGGGAAGAAGGGTGGAGGCATCTTGGATCATTGAGCATAGAGAATTACAGAGAGAGAGCAATCAAGGGTTTTGGAAGAGATCTTCAAGAGCACTCGCGATTGGAGATCATATCGACCGATAATTTCTTGTAATGACTACGTTTACTCTTGTTATTTTCTTACACACTATGAGTAGCTAAACTCTTACTATGCTAGGGTGATGTCCCTAAATCTTTTCATGTAATGACTTGTTAAAACCGTTGTGATGAATTTGATGTTTTTATAAGTTGAGTTTATGATTCAAAGTTTTTCATGCTTCATCATATTGGAAAATATTTTGTAGATCTATGATTAGGGTTAGGCGTGACACACCACCCTAATGCATTTTGAATCAGAACATTACCGGTGAATCGCTTAGGAATAAGGATTTTACTGTAGTGATCATCCATTCTAGAATACAATGCATAATGCTTTAATACTAAATTCAATTATTGAGGAATTGAAATTGACTTTTAAGTATTAAAAAGTTCTCCACTAAGGAATTAGGGAAAACTATTTTATAGAATTGATACTCAATTGTAGTCACATCTTTTCGTGAACAACGGTGTTATCAAGGGGTTACGTAGGATTTATACATCAACCTAGCATGTCTTCTCATTTGTGTACCAAATCATCATTTACTTATCGTTGTTAATTATAAACAGTTATTCAGTTTTTATCAAACCAATCAAAAACCCAACCATAGCTTTTTGTTCAATTGAAATTTAGTCCTGGCTTATATTTTATCAGCAGTCCTTGTGATCGATACTTGGATAAATTTCCACTTTAATAACTACATCGGTAAAAAGTAGTACACTTGCTATTTTCCGATCATGCTTCTCTTTGAGTTTTGGTTTTGGTTCATGTTCATGGCTGCCCGAGTTCGTTGTGTAAGACATGTTTGAAGTGAACTTAAGTATGTGTTAATAGGTTGGTGTAGTGGCTTCCCGGTTTCTAAGTTAATTGATTCAAAGGTGGTTGGAATTGATCTCATGTTTTGAAGTGGAATTAAGTCATATTTTGTATTGATATTATTTGATTTTGATTCTAAAGACATCGTTGAGCTTTGGCTATGGTTGAGTTTACTTTCTTTCATCTTGAACTTGTTTGAAGTGAATTTTGAGAGCCAATTTATACGTATATCATGGCTGTCCGGGATGTTGGTTTAGGGATTTAGAACTTGTTTTGAACCCAATTTCTCATGTTTAGGGAATATATTTGCTAGATAGGGGTTACTTGTGAAGAGTGAAAGTTTGATCTCATTCAAGAATCTTACATTGTGTGGGTCTAGAAGTTGCTTACTACTATACATGTAATTAATTGTTCTCTCTCGCCAAAGTAATATGTTGCGTTTTATTGCTTCTGATTCATTCCGTGTATCCTTTGCGTTTTGACAGAAACGCATTATACCGTTCTGTTTCTTAATAATTAGTTGTTTTTGTTTAGCTTAAATAATTAAGACATGAGTGTAATACTCATTATTCCAACATGTGAAATATTCTCTGATTTTTAAGTGATGAACTTACTAACTTTGTAACTTTTAGATTATATTTAGTAATACTCATTATTCCGACATGTGGAATATTCTTGATGTCAATAATATTAAGTGATGAACTTACTAACTTTGTGAATTGAATTCGCCATAGGGGTTACTTGTGAAGAGTGAAAGTTTGACCGTTTTTGTTTAGCTTAATTAAGACATGGATAAGACATGGATGAATTCAAACCGATTGTCGAAAGAGTACGAGAAAGGGGTATGGGAATTCGTTGAGTTTGCGGTTGCGCACTCCGAAGACCCGCTTCGAATGTCGTGTCCTTGCTTGGGTTGCTGTTATGGGGGTAAGGTTGACGGGAATAAGTTGGCATCCCATTTACTACGGTTTGGAATTGATAGAAGTTATACATGTTGGACAATGCATGGTGAGAAAAGTAACGGGAATGCTGAGTCGAGTTGTAATAGGAAGTATGCTTCAAACGACGATTGCACAGACACATACGAGTGCGATCGAGTCGAAGAGATTGCAGAAGCGCTTGAAGAAGATCTTGCGGATTGTCCCAAAATGTTTGAGAGGTTGGTAAGCGATGCAGAGAAACCGTTGTATGATGGTTGTTCAAAATTCACAAGATTGTCTGCGGTGTTAAAGTTGTACAACTTAAAGGCGGACAATGGATGGTCGGATAAAAGTTTCACAGAGTTATTAGCCCTTATGAAAGATATGCTACCAAAGGATAATGTTCTTCCCAATCGAACGTATGAAGCCAAAAAGATGTTGTCCTCTATTGGCATGAGCTATGGTAAGATACATGCATGTCCAAACGATTGCGTTTTGTTTCGAAACGAGTATGCAGCGGTGAATAAGTGTCCTAATTGTGGTGCCCCTCGATATAAGAAAAAGTTGTCTCCTGCTAAAGTCTTATGGTATTTTCCTATAATTCCGAGATTTAGACGCATGTATTGTAGTGAGACCGATTCAAGACACTTGACTTGGCATGCAGATGAAAGAATTATTGATGGAAAGTTGCGACATCCGGCAGACTCACCACAATGGATGAAAGTTGATACTGATTATCCTGAATTTGGAAAAGAAGCAAGAAACCTTCGGTTGTCATTGTCTACTGATGGAATGAACCCGCATGGTATTCAAAGTATCTCGCATAGCACATGGCCTGTGATTCTTATGATTTATAACCTACCTCCGTGGCTATGCATGAAACGTAAGTACATGATGTTATCTATGCTAATTTCTGGGCCTAAACAACCAGGGAATGACATAGACGTATACTTGGCACCGTTAATCGAAGATTTAAAGTTTTTGTGGGAGAACGGTGTGGAGGTTTACGATGGGTATAGGAAGGAAAGTTTCAACTTGAGGGCGATGTTGTTTGGAACAATTAATGATTTTCCAGCATACGGAAATCTATCCGGGTACATCAATAAAGGTCAAAAGGCGTGTCCTGTTTGTGAAGATGAAACCGATACGACACGATTGGAGCTTTGTCAGAAGAATGTCTTTCTCGGCCATCGTAGATTCTTAAATTCTAATCATCACTACCGTGGGTGGAGAAAAGCATTCAATGGAAAGGCCGAACATCGTACAGCCCCGCCTTTTTTGTCAGGTGATCAAATTTTTGAAAAGGTGAAAGATGTGAGCACTCAGTTTGGCAAGCCTTTTGCACATTCACTTGTCAAGGGTGGGTGGAAGAAGAAGTCAATTTTTTTTGAACTTCCATATTGGAAGTCGTTGTACGTAAGACATTTCCTGGATGTTATGCATATTGAAAAAAATGTATTTGACAGCGTCATAGGTACGTTACTCAATATACAAGGAAAGTCTAAGGATGACCTCAACATAAGGAAGGACATGGTAAACATGGGAATGAGAACTGAATTGGGACCCGTGACGAAAGGAAAATGAACATATCTGCCACCTGCTGTTTACACTCTATCTAGAAAGGAGAAGAAAACATTGTGTAAGTTCCTCAGTGAAGTTAAAGTTCCAGAAGGCTACTCTTCAGATATTAGAAGACTTGTGTCCATGAAAGACCTCAAGTTAAAGAGTTTGAAGACGCATGATTGCCATGTTATAATGGAACACTTTTTACCAATAGGTATACGTTCTATTCTGCCAGAAAAAGTAAGAAGCGCAATAACTAAGCTGTGTTTCTTCTTCAGGTCAATTTGTAGTAAGGTGGTCGATCCCGCGATCTTACCAACATTGCAAAAAGAGATAGTTGTTACTTTATGTGATCTTGAAATGTATTTTCCTCCCTCGTTTTTTGACATAATGGTTCATCTAGTCGTTCATCTTGTGAAAGAGACACAATTGTGCGGACCAGCTTATATGAGATGGATGTACCCTGCTGAACGTTATATGAAAATATTAAAAGGGTACGTGAAAAACAGAAGTCGACCGGAGGGTTGTATTGCCGAACGATACGTTGTTGAAGAAGCGGTTGAGTTTTGTACTGAATATCTGTCAAATGTTCAATCAATTGGACTCCCCAAATCTCATATTGTCGAAAAAAAGAAGGAAAAAGGCTAATTGGAAATAAAGTTGTGACAGTATCAATGGTCGAACGGGATCAAGCGCACTTGTATGTTCTGCACAATGAGATTGAGGTTGAGCCGTATGTTGAAATGCACAAGGTTGTTCTCCGAGATTTAAATCCAAATAGAAATGAGAACTGGATAGTACGAGAGCACAATCGAAGTTTCATACCGTGGTTTAGGGATCATATTTATTCAAAGTATCGTTCAGATCCTGCTTCAGTAACAGAAAGGTTGGGATGTTTAGCCTATGGTCCAAGTGTAATTGTGCTTTCTTATAGCGCATACGCAATTAATGGATACACATTTTATACCAAAGAACAGGATGATAAAAGTACTATGCAAAATAGTGGTGTTACCTTGGTAGCTGAAGCAATGCACATATCAAGTGCGAATGACTTAAATCCGAAATTTGCAAATTTGTCATATTTTGGGGTTATCGAGCGCATTTTGGTGTTTGATTACGCGAAGTTTCAGATTCCTGTATTTGGTTGCAAGTGGGTTGAAAATAATAGTGGCATACGAATGGATAAGTCAGGATTTTTGCAAGTGGATCTCAATAGGGTAGGGTACAAAGATGAGCCTTTCATTCTAGCCTCTCAAGCTAAACAAGTGTTCTATGTCAATGATCCGACAAGTACGAAATGGTCTATAGTGCTTTTATCTAACAAAATAGTTGATGAAAACATTGAAGATCAAGGTGATATTGGTGTTGGCATTGAATCTTGTACAAGAAACGATCAAAATGAGAATGAATCGTGTACTAGAAATGATCATAATGAGGGTATTTGGATCAATCCAACCGTCCGCGTTGTTAAGAGACGCGTAGAACACAATCCTACCAAGAAAAGAAAGAGACGTTAGTGATAAAGGTAATAGTATACATATTCCGACTAATTTGCTTTATTCAATTTGTACCGATTGTTTTATTCAATAGTATAGTACTTATTCAATTTTGGTGCATATTCTCGTTTTGTACATAACTTTTGAACCATGTATCCGTTTGTTGACTTCTTTACATGTAACTATACTATTTTGACGATTCCGGAGCTGCTCATGCACTTATCTTTACATTTCGGGACTGTTTTTTATCGGTTTTGCTTCTGCCCGTAATCAAAAGTCGGGCTTAGGGTCTGAATTTCGGAAAACCGACTTTATTTTTGAGTCCGTGGGGACGTTTTACCATAGCCATGTATTCGTTCAATTCCGACAACTTTCTTTTTTGACGCTTATTTTGATTTGTATCGATTTCGTTTCCGATTTACTTGTACATGCATGGTTTGACTTCCATTTGACTTGTATAGATTGTTAGCTTATTAATAGTGTACTAATGTACTAATGCTCCACCTGAAAACTCACAAGAAAACTCACAAGAAAGAGATGCTCCGGATACAAATGCTCCACCTGATACTGAAGCAAAAGAAGTTGCACGAGGCATCACCATTATGAAGGGAATCATTCGACATAGAGACCAAGGATTAGTATACCATTTGGATTGGAATTCTGATAAACAAGCAATTGGTCCTAATTCTGCAAAGTTGACAAGCTATATTGGTACACTTGTTCGTATGCATATTCCGGTCTCCATAGCTAAATGGAATCTGAAAAGCGAAGAGTTGGATGCGGAAAAAAAAAGCGATTTGGGACGAGCTTCAGGTATATATCATATATGGTTAATTGTTGTTATTATCTTGACGATAAATTGTTTAAATTACTTATACTAACACACTATGCGTATGTTTTTTTGCAGAGGACTTTTGAGATACCAGATGATCGTAGACGCTACATACTTAGTTTGGCCGGCAAAAGATATAGAGGGTGGAAAGCTTTTTTGACAAACACCTATCTTAAGGATAAAGATGGAAACTTTCATGAAGAGGCACCGGGACGGCCAAAAAAGTATGAGATCTTCATTGATGAAAAAGATTGGGCTGAGTTTGTAAAGCAAAGAGATGAAGATTTTCGGAAAAGGAGTGCCACGAATAGTGCGAGAGCATCCAAACCCGCGTATCCATACAAAAAAGGGCGTTTGGGATATGCACGCTTAGAGGATAAAATTGTAAGTAAATAGAAATACGTTTTAATTAATTGTCTAAATGTGCATGTTTTATTTGACGATTTTATCATTTGTGTCAATGCATAGTTAGAGGAGACTAAAAGTGAGGAAACTTCACTTCCTGTACATGTGTTGTGGAAGGAAGCTCGTGTGGGCAAGAATCAAGCTGTCGATCCCGATGTTCATAGAGTTTATACTGAATGTGTAAGTATAATGCTGTGTCTTTAATTAAATCAAATGTTTTTTAATATATAAATGATTTTTTATCTCCACTAATAATTATTGAAATGTAAATGAATTACAGGAGACCTTGTCGCAATCGGTATCCACCGGTGAGGGGAGCGTACTTAGTAGAGCACTAGATGCTCCTGAGTATCCCGGTCGGGTGAGGGGTAAGGGTCATGGTGTGACTCCAACCTCTTTTTACAAGAGTCCTAGGAGAAGATCAAATCTTACCAATGAAGAAGTGTTGCAAAAGTTGCAGGAATTGCAAGCACAAGTCTCTAAATTGCAAAGAGATAAAGATATGTATATGAGAGAAAAGTGCAACACTTCATCGGTGAAAGAAACTAGTGATAAGGCTAGTATCAACTGTCAAAGGAAATTTCCTGAGGTAATTATAAATTTTTTTCCTTACAAATTGTTCTATTTTATTAATGATAATGACTTTATATTTACTATTGGTTTAGGGCATTTCATCTTGCCAACTATACTTATCGTCACCGAATTATCGACTAGTTGGCAAGGGAAAAGTGCACAACACTTTGGGAGATTTACTTCACCATAGACCGCTCCCGGATGGACACCTGAAAGTATCGGTGGATGTTGTATTAGATCATGATGCGATGCTACCGGTACCTGACATGGTCTCAGAGATGACATTGCTGCGAGATGCAATAGGATCATTTGTTGCATGGCCCTCGGAGCTCATTACCATTAGTGATGAGGTATATTGAAAACGATTATGAATCATTTAGTTTTCGAATGTCAATTCTAAACCGTTTATTAATTATGTTTTACATTTTAATTTTAGACTGCTCCTATAAAACCCGCAATTAAGGGTAAAGGGATTTTACAGGAGGAGGAGTCTGTTGCATCACTAAAAGAGGTACATTTAAAGTGTTAATATATAATCTGAATCTAAATCTGCATGATTTTTTATTTTACCCTAACTTATATGATTTTTAGGCATCCGCTCGGGAGTCACAACAAGTGACGCAGCAAGTTCGTAGCGTACCACCCACTGGTCCTCCGAAGATAGCGGCAAAAAAAGGCGGTGCTTTTGTGGCTCGGTACCGGACGACGCTCGCAACAATGGTTGATATGTCCGATTTGAAGGATGGTGCTTTACGTGAAATCAATATGGATGAAAGTGTCTTCGGTATTGAATTCAAGTCACATATTGCAATTGATGACTTGGAAGAGATTTTTACGCATGAATAACTAGGCGTCGGTAATATGCACTCATACATCCGGTAATATTCACTCATCCAATATATTATTTAATTAGTCCCACAATATAATTTATTTACACATTTCAATGAAAATAATCTAATGTTTATTATGTTTTTATTTAAGGTTGTTGTATGACAGAGTGTTGCGCGGGACTGTATTGTCTAACAGATTCCGTTTCGTGTCTTCCGCCCATTGCAGCGGAATGGCAATTGCTTCGGAACCGGAATCAGTTAGACAGCTCTTAGTCGATAGATTCATGTCCACTGGCAATTCAGAAAGTCTGCATCTTTGGGCGTATAATACCCGACCAGTAGGGTTAGTTTCTCATTCTTGGTTCATCTAATCTCTGTTTCTTTTGTGTATAGCAAAATTTTCATATAACCTATTGTTTTAATTTATAGAGCACACTGGTTGTTGCTTGCTATCAACCCTATAAGAGAAGTCGTGTATTATCTGAATTCGGTAAATGGTGACTGGACCAATTATCCGACTATGAAGGAAATCGTTGATTTGTAAGTGGGATCGTTCTAAATATTCGTGTATATTTATATATTTACTTATTTGTGGGATTGATCTAAACATGCTTTTATATATTTGTTAATTAGATCAATACAAGTGTTCCGAAGTCAACGGGACGCACAGGTATCCCGGACTAAATCAAACAACATTACTTGGATCAAAGTGCAGGTACATTATTTTTCACAATTTTGCTTATAATATTTATGCTACTTGATAAAACAAGACAACTATAAAATCTTATTTGTTTTTCTATGTAGTGTCCGCAACAGCGAAACAGTTCAGATTGCGGATACTTTGTTTTGAGGTTTATGAAAGAAATCCTTCAGGCGAATCAATTAGAGATTCCGCTCACGGTATGAATTTATAACTTAAGATAATTTCATATAATTTATTACATTTAACTAAATATATCATTCATATTATGTTTTTGTTTTGTAGTACCTTGACGAATTCCGTGCTGCTGGGTACCCGAGACTTAAGTTGGAAGAAATCAAAGAGGATTTGTGTCACTTTTATATTAAGCAATTTTTCATGTAGGATTTGTGTCGATTTGAACTATAATATTATTGATGTTGTAATGATGTATATATATAATTTTGGATATTATAATGGTATTATATTAGTATATATATATTGTCTTACTGATGGCTGAAATTATATCGTCGAAAATATATTACAGGTCGAAAATATTACAGGTTGAAAACATATTACAGGTCGAAAATATTACAGGTCGACTGGGAGGATTAAATTACATGTTGCACATTAAAATACCTCATTTAGCAACGACAGCGCTTTTAAAAAGCGCTCTTAAAGGTCCACCTACAAAAGCGCTTCTTAGTAAAAGCACTGCCAAAGAATAATAAAAAAGCATAAAAAATAAAAAAAACGCAACATACGAAAGCGCTTTTGGAAAAGCGCTCTTATAGGGGGGGGGCTACCAGAGCGCTTTTTCCAGAAAAGCGCTCTTATAGGGGGGGCTACCAGAGCGCTTTTTCCAGAAAAGCGCTCTTATAGGGGGGCCTACCAGAGCGCTTTTTCCAGAAAAGCGCTCTTATAGGGGGGGCCTACCAGAGCGCTTTCTGAAGCGCTTTTGTTACCTACGCCAGCGCTGGCTTTCACAGCGCTTTTAAGCGCTTTTAAAGCCCATAAAAAGCGCTTTTAAAGCCCCAGCGTGTTGTAGTGCTTGTACAAAGCCCAAGGTTGTGGCTACTTGATGGTGAAGGACTCACTAGGGAGACTCTATTATCTGCCTTGTACAAAGCCCAAGGTTGTGGCTGACTCTGGATAGGGGAATACCTATGAGTAGGGTTTTGACTCTAAGAGGAGTATGTGCCTTGTACAAATCCCAAGGTTGAGGCTGACTTTTTAAAGAAAAATCTATCAGTGTGGGATCTTTGACTCAGAGGGGATTTTGACTCTATTGAGGATTATCCTAAGGGTTGACCCTACTGAGGATTGTTGTTCTGTTAAACAGGAATGAATGGATGAAAGACCCAGGTTTGAAGATTGACCCTACTGGTGATTTGTTTGAGTGGTTGACCTAAGGTAGACTCTACCGGGGAATTTGTCTTTTTAAAAACCTTAATTTTGGAAGCTAACCCTTTCCAGGGAATTTGGATTTAAGGAGTGATTTTGGAGGCTAACCCTTTCCAGGGGTTTTGTCTCAACTGGAGAGTTTTATCTTTTGAAAGTTTTAATTTTTGGAAGCTAACCCTTTCCAGGGAATTTTATTAAAATGAAGGAATTAATGGAGGCTAACCCTTTACAGGGGATTTGGATTTATGGCAGAAGGATTATCTATTTGAGACTTCTTGTTTAAAGCCCAAAATTAAGGCTGACACTGACTGAGGATATACAGCTATGGAACCTAGACTCTGCTAAGAAGAAAAATTATTGAAGATTGAGAATAAGGGTGACAGAGACTGTCCATGTCTCTCATTCCAAAAGGTGTACTCAATAATGAGATTGAGACATTCTTAGCTTGTGTAAAAGTCTGGTTTTAAGAATGGAAGAAACTCACCAGGATAGGCTAAAAGGTGACTAAAGACCTGTTCCTATGTTTATAAGAAACCTGATGGGTCCTTGTATACAAGCTCAAGAGGAAGCTGGGAATGCTTTTAAGAAGCCTGTGGGTCCTTGTACAAAGCCTAAGAGGAGGCTAATCGAGGGTCATCGAGGGTCCTTGTTATAGCACAAGAGAAAGCTATGTGGTTTTGAACTTATTTTGGCTCTAAGCAAATGGGTAAGAGGTTTCACCGGGAATAATTCCTCTTGGGTGGATGTATCCTAGTTTGGGTTCTAAGGTTTTTTTCAAGATGTTTCACCGGGAATAATTCATCTTGAGGGTTTGAACTAAAGATCTCTAATTAGGAAAGAGCCTTCACCGGGAAGACATTCTCAATCCTAGGCCATAGTCCTATAATATATATATATATATATATATATATATATATATATATATATATATATATATATATATAGTTTAACTGTCCTAAGGTTTACACTCAGACGTAGTCCTAAACAATATATAAACAGTTTATATTTGACAATAATTTAAATAAAGACTGTAAATTGAAAGCTTGTAAAGCCTAACCTGGATGGAGTGGAGGCCTTTGAATATGTATGTACAAAGCCTCACCAGCAATTTTGTTGTTTTATTGATAACAGTTGAATATTTATGATAAACAGTTAAAGGTTTTTGAAAACAGAAGAAGTGAAGATGGACATAGGTCACATAGATATCTGAAGATTTTCACTGGAAATAATGCCCTTAAAATACCAGAAGAATGTTTTGAAAACATAAAGAAGATTTTGTAAATACAGTTTTGAAAACAAACTAAGAAAAGAAAAAGGTGTTGGGACTTACACTCTATTAGAGGCCCATTGAAAATGATTTACTGTTTATAAAAAAAACAGTTGAAGATGATTTGAAATGATTACTGTTATGAAAACAATTTGACGAGTTTTAGGCTTACCTCGAAGAATGAGAAATTGGATTTCTGAGTTTGAGGTGTTACCTTGATCCTCAAGTTATATGCTTGGAATAAATTAGGATCTCAACAGATGTTAAGCATTCATACCAGCAGAAAAGAAACATCGAATAAGCTCACAGCTTACAGCATTCCATGATCATCCAGTAATTGTTTAAGGACTTCTACAGCAAATGGATGACCAAACAAAACAGACAAAGCCAGAGAACAACGGAGAAATAATCTCGAAGTCTCGGATGAAGTGAGAAAATTCAAGTAATGTGTGCAACAGTAATCAAATAGAAATTTAAATGATTAACTACACAAAATAATATAAAAATATCAAATTCAAATGAAAATTAATTCTAAGAGAAGATATTTTTGTAGTTTTTATGAAAAGAAGAAAATAATTAGAAACATAGACTTAAATATGCATCTAAATATTTTTTGGAGTTTTTAATAAGGATTAGAAAATCAAACTAAAACCTATATTAAAATAAAAATACTAAGTCTTTTTTATGTAAAACTTTTCTCAAAGAAAAAATAGAAGAAATAGTTAATAAAAAAACTTAATAATTGGGCCTGAGGTGTTGAAAAATGAATTGGTAGGTGCAGGCCCAAATGTTAAAAAGCTGAACAAATAAAAAAGTGAACCGGACCGGGTCGGGTCATGGATGACCCGGATCCGCCCACGTTTTAAACAAATGGGTTGGAAAACCCTAACAATCAAAAGAGAGAGACAACACCTCTATTCATCTTTCTCACTCGTTCTTACGAGTTTTTCTTTTCTTCTGGAAAACACCAAAACCTGCAAGATGAAGCTTTCTCCTCTTTTGCAGCGAACAACAACAACAATAGAAATCTCACACTCTCCCTCGGTTTGCTCTCTGCTCGCGGTTGTTCTTCTTCATAAAAACAACAATTACAAACCTCGGCTTCTCTCTTCCATGGAAGTCGATGGAACAACAACAACTCTTCAGAGTTGCTCTCGGTTCTCTCTCTTCGAACAACAACAACAGCGGCAACCTGTGTGTCTCTCTCGATTTCGTGACGAACAACAACAACAAACGAAAACCTCTCTCGACCTTGGCTCACGGCGGCCATGGAAAGACGAACCAGGTATGTTTTTCTTTAACCCAACTTTCAATTGAAGTAGAAACATGAATTTATTCGGCTAAACCACAAACTCATCATCACAGTCATTCATTTTCAGACTCAAGCATATACAAGAACCTAAAACTAACAAACTTTAAATGGTTATGTGCAATTTTCTTATGATGAATCAATTGAAATATTGGAGTTAATTTTCTGGTGTATGGAGCTTGGTTTACAGAGAAAATTTGGTATGATTTTTCTCTGTATTTCAGTATAGCGATAATAACTCAAGCTTTCTCCGTTTTCAGTTTCAGACAATTCATAGGTATAACAACAATTAACAGCAATATTGAGCGTGAGGTATGAAGTAGACTTACCTGCGGCTAGAAGACTTTAGCCAGTTTAATCGTTAGAGGTATGCCTTTAACCGCTACTGCTTCTGAAAAATTCGTTGATGTGATTCTGAACCGTAGCTTGTTTCTGTTGCTACTGTTGTTTTTTCTCTCTTATGTAGAATAACACTTAGAAGTGTGAGAATTTTGTGTGTTACTCTCCCTTTTTTTCATGTCCTCTTTTGTTTGCCTTCTCCTCTATTTATAGAGGAAGAAATGAGGGATAACTTTGGTCATTTTAGCACCTAAGAGGCTTTAGCTTAGTTCTTAAGATCACTTAGTTGCCAAGTTTTCATCATTGAAAAATTCATCATTACTAAGTGAATCATTACCAAAATTCCTTAGATGTTAAGCTTGCTTAGTGGCCAAGTTCCATAAATTATGCACATGGGATAAATTATGCACATGGGATGGTTTCTTCATGACTCTTGACTTCCACGACATAAGCTTGATTTTTATGTCATAAAGTTGGTAACTTCTATGTGGTAGTTATGACATAAAATATCCCTCTTTGACTTTCTTTAACTTTTTGACTTTTTTGACTTTTTGACTTGATTTGGGCTTTTGGGCCCTCTTGAATTATTTTTGTTAGACTTTTGCTAATTCCACCCTTTTTGTTTCTTTTTCATGTGACATGAGCTTTTGAAGAAAGAATTGAAGAAACCTGGACTTGAAGAATGGAAGCTTGAAGATTGAAGAATTCAAGAAACTTTGCATTTTCTTTTATTCTTGTAATTCCAATAGAATTTGTATGAACTTGTATTCTTGAAAATGAATGGAACTTTTGAATGTAATCTTGAATCTTTGGATAAAGTCCACTTGGTAATTCATTTGAAAATTTGGAATTGTTCTTGTAAAGAAAGAACTCCACTCTTTGAATTTTCCTTTAGAATCTTGCATGAAATTGTATGAAATGTGAACCTTGAATATTCTTTGAATGAATTTTGAATTTTGCAAACATTGAATGATCCATGGTAATTCTTGAATGAAAATCCTTGAAGTGATTTGAAGAATGTTCTTGCACCAATGAACTTTGAATTCTTGAATTTATGGTTTTAAACCATACTTGAAATAATCTTTCAACAAATGGACTAAAAGATATTTCTTGCAATTTTGAAGAAATTTCCATGAATTGCTTCAAGCTTGTACCAACTTCCAAGTAATCCACATGAATGAAACTACTTCATTATGATGAATCCATAGGCCAAAAGTCACGAAATAAATTCCAAACAATCCTCTTGAATCACACAAATTGGAAATGGCGCACTTTAATTGAAAACCTCCATGGACATGAAATTATCTTGCAATGAACGAGTGAATGAATGAAGTCTTGATCACGACTTCCAAACCGATCAAGAAACATTTTTGAATTTGACGTCAACGACGTGACATCTCAGGGGGGGGGGGTCAAAATTAGGGTATGACAGGAAGCTGTCAGTTTCTAGGAAATAATCTGATCTCCTAGTATAGCAAAAAGCAAGCCACCATTGTACAATCAACTACAGAAGCAGAATATGTTGTTGCTCAGGCTGCAGCACTCAAATGCTTTGGATGAAAAGTCAGTTAGAGGATTATCACATCTATGAGCGTAAGATTCCTATTTTTTGTGATAATACTTCTACTATATGTCTTTTTAAAAATCCTATTCTACACTCCAAAGCTAAACACATAGAAATTAAGCATCATTTCATCAGAGACTATATTCAGAAAGGGATATTAAGCATAAACTTTATTGATACAAACCATCAATGGGCTGATGTTTTCACAAAACCACTTTTTGAAGATAGATTCAAATTCATTCTAAAGAATATTAGTATGGATTTGTGTCCAGAATGAAATCATCTATTGTGCTTATAGCTGAACTATCTGAAGTATAACTTGTTACAAGTTATCATCTAGAAATATCTGACCTAGTCGGTTCAGAAGTTTTTTTTTTCTAAGATGAGTCAGAAGTTCAGTAGATAAAACTGCCGATCCACGTAAACCTAAGAATTAGAGCACATGTTCAATATCTGAAAGGTCGCGCGTGTAAAGCAAAATGAGTAATAAGTCATTGGTAACTGTTGCATTAATTTTTCTACGTTATCCCTAAAATGTCTTTAATCATAACGCTACTATTTCTTGGTCATTGAAAGCATCTGCTTCACATCCGAAAGAGAGGGGTATTTATCTTGGATGGCATCTTTAAGCCCATCTCCCACGGAAATTTTTCCTGACAAATGCAAATTTCAGGGCATTTCAGTGTCCAATCATCTTCTACCTTTAGATCACGATAGGCAGACGTGCCTATCTGACTCTTCAGGTTTAAGAAGATTGAACAGGGGCAGCTGTCATACCCCAAAATTTGCCCGGTCAATTCATGTTTTTTAATTCATCAAGGGTCAAAATTAAGAATCATGGGGTTTGACATTCCTATTGTCAAACCTGCATTATGATTTTTTTGTTTGATTATTAATTCTAATAGTTGGTTTGATCATTTTTCATTATTGTTAACTATTATTAATTAGTATTGTTTGATTATTAATTTTTGGTTTAATCATTTTTTATTATTGTTAACTATTATTATTAATTTTAATAGGATTATCACTATTATTAGTTTTAATTATTGTTATTTATATTTTTAATTATTTGATTTCTCTCACTCATTTAAAATAATAAGTAAAATACAAAAAAAATTATGAAATAAATAAAAAATAAAAAAGGGCTTTGTTGGTAAACATCCAAAGGCCCAAGAATGCCAAAAGAAACGTGAAAGAAGGTTTGAGAAATAGAAGGAGGATCAAAATATAGCAAGATTGGATTGATTCCAAATCAAAGATATTGGCATTGAAAAAACAAGATTTCTGATCAAATTTGAAGACCTAATTGATGGTATTATAAAAAGAGAATTGGATCCAAGGCATTGGGGGAGGATTGGCTGCAGAAAACCTTATTCAAACACATAAAAAGTCAGGAATGGAGAGAGGGATCAGAGGAATTTTGAGACTGACTCAGGCCAAGCCAAGTATGGTAATCGATTTATTGAAGCTTCCTAGACGTAACTGAACGATCACCATTGGTCTGGACACACACAAACGTATCCTAATGTTCACGTTTTTGGCCTAAAAAATTTTAAGTCAAATCCGGTCATACACACATCACAAATCGATTTCGGATATAGGATCTTGTTTAGAATTGTATTTGCAATCTCCCTGTATAGTTTGATTCGCGTTTGAGTGCAGGATTTGCGTTTTGCCATACTTAGGGTTTCACGTTTTTGAAATCGGGAGTTCCATCTAGGAAGGATTTAAGGCCGAATTGAGGGTTCTGTTGGATTCAGGAGGATGGTTGTAATCGATCTGGGTCATTGTTGTACATTTGCAGCGCGTTCTTGCAGGTTCTGCCATGGCCGAATGGACGAAGGACCAATGAAGGAGACGGTGAATAGTGTTCGCACGTCCTCCATTTTTAAAATTCGCGAAGCTGTCTTTATGCTGATCGAAGACGAGATGAATAACAGCAAACGATTCGTGTCTCAGTGGCAGCAGCGATTGAGTGACCTCGATGTACGAGGGGGCGGGTTCAATACCAGCCTCGTGCATTTTTCTTTTTTCCGTTTGCTTCTTATCACCCACAGATCAGGTGTCATGCAAGGCGCAAGCTCACCCTGCAGCGTCGCACTATGGCCATTAGATCTCCATATATCCTGGATCTAACGTACCAGGACGAAGGCACATGCTATGGACTCTCAGCTTGCCCACACACAACAAAAAACCAGGTTTTTCTATATGTTTATTTATTATATTATTTAAATATTTAGATTAAAAATTAAATAATTATGTTTAATATTAGGATTAGAATATCAATTAGGATTATGATAGTAAAATTAGGATTAGGCTCCCAACTAGGATTTAGAACTATATTTCCCGATTATTCCGATAATATCGATTTAATTTATTTAATTAGTTTTAATTATTAAAACACTAAAACCCTAAAAAGGTTACCAAGGTACTAGGGTTTGCCCAATCCCATTTGGCAAAAAAACCTTAATCCTTAATCAATTTTCTCCTCGATCCGACTATACCTATTAGTCGCATTGGCGAGAAATAAATTTGATCAAATTAATTTATTTATTAATACTTTAAACTAATTCTTGTTCAATTCTCTCCTCGACCCGACTAAATCTATTAGTCGCAATGACGAGAGATAAAATAATAAAACGATAAAATGCATAATTTAATACACTTTGTTTGCTGCCCGTGACGATCGAACCTATCGATCAGAATAACCAGCAATACTCCATTTAATCCGTTAACTATAATGATCAAATCTATTGATCATCGCATCTAGCGGTGACATATCAAATCAGGGTTGTATGCCAAACTTCAAAATACTTTCATCTTCAAATCACAAATTCAAAACTACGACAGGCCACTCAAAAAGCCTTTAAAACAACTTCAAACCATATCAAATCAAATTCTAATTCTAAGGCATACAATCCTGTGCCTGAACTACGTTGACTCTGATTCTCCCTAAGGAGATACGTAGGCACTTGGCAACAAGGCGAGTCCCCTTCCCTCTAAATCTCATTTTTTCCCGATTTGTTTCCCTTAATTATTAATCCTTGAAAGCATGAACCTTGCCTTAATAATTTTAGCCATAAAACTGTTACCTTAGATTCAAAGCCATAGGAAAGGGTTGAGGATGCTTAACACCTTCCCTCGACCTGATTATAATAATCTTACCCCGATCTCTAAACTGCGTAGGGTTTCCTATTCGCCCTGGTAGAATTGGTGACGACTCTAAATTTAATTTTTATGGCTGGTTGCCACAGCTGGCGACTCTGCTGGGGACTAGTGATAACAAAATTGTAAATTATTATGCTCCTATAGGTTTTGGCAGGATTTAGGTTTTTGACAAATTTTTAGGTTTTTGGCGAACTTTTTTTAGGGTTTGGCTAATTTGCCATTTCTAGGGTTTATGATTTTTTTTATATAAATATTTAAATTTTATTTATTTATTCGCAATTTCATTTATTCACCGCAATTTATTTATTTACCGCAATTTAATTAAATATTTGAATATTTGTTATTTTATCGCATTTTATTTGGGATATATAAATTGCTGTTAAACCTAAGCGTGGGAATTATATTTAAGACCAGAGGGGAATTACATCGCCTACGAGTCTTATTATAATTCCACTCAGAGTGGGTTGAATATCCGGAAATGTCTGATACGAAGCTTGACTTTGTTGAGGGCAGGACTTGGTATTTAACTGATCTCTCTGGGTACCTACCCCTAAAACTCGAACCTCATGGATAAACGAGTTGTTCTAAAATCCAAAGAGACAAAAAGTCTCGGCGGCTACGAAGGACCCCATGAGACCTTCTAGAACATACCAATGGGAAGGGTAGGCACCCTAAGCCGTTACGTCAAACCTAGGGCTTATGTGCTTACGTGCTTATTATATATGTGCAATTTATATACTGCGAATGCCTTGCATTTTAATTTTTGCAGGTATTCCTACGCGTTCCCAGGCCTGCAGGGACTCTATTTCCAAGACCATGTCTTTCCCACGAAGGGCATCTACATTTATGCACGTCGATTGGCCTCTCGATGGCCATGAGACCTAGTGATTGTCATGAACGGTCACTCCACGCCAGCATCTACGCACTCCCTAGCCTGTAGGGATTTCCTTTTTATATCTTTGTATTTTACAACTATGTGTCCTTCCCACGAAGGACATCTTTGTTTACGCACGTCGATTGGCCTCTCGATGGCCATGAGATCTAGTGACTGTCTTGAACGGTCACCCTGTGCTTACATCTACGCATTCCCTAGCGTGAAGGGATTCTATTTCTAAAGTCCCATCCTTCGTACGAAGGACATCTTCGTTAGCATACGTCGATTGGCCTCTCGATGGCCATGAGACCCAGTGACTGCCTTGAACGGTCACCCCGTGCTTACATCTACGCATTCCCTAGCCTGTAGGGATTCTATTTCTAAAATCGCATCGTTCGTACGAAGGACGACTTCATTAGCATACGTTCGATTGGCCTCTCGATGGCTGTGAGATCTAGTGACTGTCTTGAACGGTCACCCCGTGCTTATTCCCGCGCACCCTCTAACTTGTAGGGTTTGGATTTCCATCTATATATCTTTCATCTCTAGCCTGTAGGGATTTCTCTTTATCCAATATCGTCCTTAGATAGGTTGTGTTCCGCATAGAGAACCTTCCCACGAGGGACAACTTAGTAAGTACACGTCGAACGGCCTCTCGATGGCCATGAGACTTGGTAACTGTCTTGAACGGTCACCAGCCGCTACTTTCTGCATACTCCTTAATCTAAGTGATTTTCCATCGGCGTGTCATAACATCTATCTTGCAAGGATTTTACGAGGGTCTAATGTCGCCTCTAAGGCTATCCCTAGGATTATACATCACACGTCTACATTGCATACACGGAGTTATAAAAAAGGGAGTCTCTCGCATACGCATGCATTCGCATTTTCATGCATTCATTCATTTACATTTACATTTGCATATCTATCTTCGCCTGCATCAACACTTACCGTGCTAGCCGATTTTCTGATACTCATGAAGAAGACCAAAGAGGGTCATAAACTGGGGAGAAAGGAGGGTAAATTACCGAGAATGAGCTTGACCTTACAGAGGAAAAGAAGGACGCCTTTCACTACGCCGGCCACATGTCCATGCCTTATCGCAATAGAATTATAAATACAACAGAGGATATCGTCGAGTAAGGATTAGTTCAATCAAGAAGTTCCCTCATAGATACACTCAAGGGGTATCTAGTCATAAAAGGGTTCATCTTAGAACATAGCAAACATTACAAGGACGCTCTACGATAACTTGAGGGAAAAGGGTTTGTCCAACTGGGGCAATATCCTGAACAAAGACGCATAACTACGATAGAGGGAAGGCGACAGGTGTTAACTCCACACCAAGGGGCAAAAGGGTCATAAGTTCTCTTTATCAATCTACAAACTCTGAAGATTGCAAATGGTGTGACACTATCCTTTGGAAAAGAAAAAGTGGTTCAGTTAAAGGAAACTCATGAAGTTCCGATACGACGAAAACCCACCGCTAACAATTTATTCTTGACAGATTTGACGTGCCCAAGGAGAATTCGAGGTTACCCGTTACTTCTACAAGTCTAGGAACTAAGGAGTAAAGCAAGGTCAACGGATTTACAAAGGAGATTGTCCCTAAGATTAATAGGTTTTGTCATGCTCAGAATTTCAACCCCTACGATCTCTAAGTATTACTCAGGATAAAAGTTGTACCTTCAGATTAACAATTCTAATGGGATGACTGTCGCACGCTCGCGAAAAATGAACAGAGTCGCCACCAATATATTTATCCCATAAGGGAAAGGAATATCAGAAAACCTAACAAAAGAAGGAACAGGGTCTTGCGACCAGAGAATCAAGGTACGGGAGTCGGTTACGCAAGGGGAAGGTATTAGCACCCCTCGCGCCCATCGTACTCGATGGTATCCACCTATGTTTGTTTCTATCTAAAGGGTGTATAACTATGTCTATGTCTAAATGCGAAATGAATGCAAAATGTAGGGAAAATAAAGAATTGTACTCGCACGGGCCCTACCCCGCTGCCTACGTATCCTTTTCAGGAATCAGAGTTACCGTAGCTCGGCTAAAGATTTTCTGTTTGTTTTTGTGTTTTTTAATTGGGCGGCGTTAACGCTCGCGCTCTTGCATAAGGGATCGCCTAGGATGCAATGGAGCGGAGATAACTTGCCCTTAAGAAAAGAGGGAAGAGAGAGAGAATTGGTTTGTATCTTTTAGGGTAGATGAGTGATGAACAGTACCCAATACCGGGCCACTCACCACTTACTCTACTTTGCTTTAGTCTGAACCATCGTTAGATGTTTTAAGTGTTTTTGGTTGTGGATTTTTTTAAGGGGGATTTGTTTGCGATTCGAATCACATAAAACGTATAATGATCGAGAAGCAGATTAGGGAATGAATCCCACTCACTTCCATCCCATTATGTAATGTTTGAGAAACAGATTAGAGAATGAATCTCACTCATTTCTCTCCCATTAATTAATGTTTGAGAAACAGATTAGGGAATGAATCCCACTCATTTCTCTCCCATTAGGTAGTGACCGAGAAACAGATTAGGGAATAAATCCCACTCATTTCTATGCCACTAAGTGATTGAGAAACAGATTAGGGAATGAATCCCACTCATTTCTCTATCACTTTCTTAATGTGATTCGCATCTTCCTTTTATTAATGTTTTGAAAGTTGAAAAGAAAAAGAATGCTTAGGGGAACTATTCCTAGATTCTAATCTAAGTTGTCTATACAAGGGATTCAAAATAATAAAAGCTACACAATTTATTAACAACAAAAAAACTATACATGGAATAGGTAAAAGAAAATCAATATGCGACAAATAAAATTGAGAGCTATATCAAACAAACTATTATTCACAAACACACATATACCAGTTGAATCTATGAAAGAAAATCGAGACTAAAATTATTTCTAAGTCTATTAACAACATTATTTACAAAGAAGTGTCAAAACAAAGAAAATTCAAATATGTTGTGAAGAAAAAGATTTATTAAAAGGGTAAAAAACAATTAGAAAAAATTAACAAAAATCATGACAATTATTTAATCGACCTAAAATATCTAAAACCATTGATTTTATGCATTTTTATTTGATTTAAAAAGGATTTATGAGTTAAAAGCTATAAAAGGAACAAAAATAAAACTAAAATTAAAACTACACTGCCAGGGGGGTGCAACAGCAGTTTTCAAATGAACTAAGATTATTTATAAGCAAAAAACAGGGCCCAAGATAGGGGTGCAAAGAGCCAGGCGCTCAGGCCCATGTTTACAAGGCTGTAGGTGCACTAATGAAACAGGGGTGTGATCCTGAGAACAAGCGAGGGCCCAAAGATGCGCAAGGCCCAACGCTGCACACTTCCATCTATCTTACATTTATCTTTATCAGCATTCATTTCATTATTTTAGACCATGGTTGAATTAAAAAGCATTCAAATAATATGTAGATGTTGCATCAATTGGTCATGGTATTTTAAGTGGGATAAAGACAAAATGTGAGCTCAGCTAATCATCCTGCGCCAGCTCACTGCCTCATGATGGTAATAAGACAAAACTTACCAAAATTTGGGAACCTGAACGAATACGCATGCGCCACGTAAGGAGAACAGGCTGAAATATTACACCAACATGCAGACGCCGGAGCAGTGCCTACGATCGTCTTCTCCGGCCGAGTACATGGCGGAGACGAGCGAACTACTGGAAAACGTGAAAAGCAAATACCTTTCTATTCGTTTTTACATGCTGATTACGGATCCGTCAATGATTTTCTTTGATTCCTTCTCTAACACCCTAACCGATCCACTATTCTAAACCCTAACATTATGAAAACTCCATGAAAATGCAAGAATCACATGTTATGCTAATCCTTACACTATTCAGACCAAACGCACGACTCACACATTCAGGAAGCCATTAATCCACGTAATATATGATATTCATAGACTTACAAACAGATGCATCGAGTAACATACAGTTTCGTTCATACTACATGCTCGTACGTGGTGAAGATGCTGAGGAGTTTGAGTCCCTTACCTGTTTGAAGCTTTGATTTAGAGGAGGAATTCTGCGAGCCTTGTAGTTCCCTCGACGGTTAGCGGAATCAGGTCCTTTGCTTTGTTGATGCGGATCTTGACTAGTAACCTTGGCCACACTATGGTTGATAAGAGCGTGTAGATCCAGAAATGATGAAGGTGATGATGATTGGGGTGGAAATTGAACCGAGAAGCTTCAGGTTGACAACATACGTGGAGGCACCATGGCAACGATGGGGGTTTAATGGTGGTTGAAGGTGGTGGTTGATGGTTGCAGTGGTGGTGACTGGTTGATGATCGAGGAGTTTGTTAGAGTTTGTTACAATATGTAACAAACTTTGAAGATGAGTGGTGGAAGAGAGAGAGAGGATCGAGAGATAAAAGAGAGTGAGGAGAGAAAGTTTTGAGAAAAATGAAGAAAGAAAATGAGAGTGTGTCCAAAGTATGAAGGGTTTTATGGTTTTATAGTGTGATCTCATGGTAATGAATGGTGAGGGTGAGGTGTAGCATATCGTAGCCTCTCAACCAAACTTAGCGCACCAGAATTATAACTTGTAGCAAGCCCTTTGCATGCTTTCACGTGCCCAGTTTTGCATGACAATTATGGGAATGACCTCACGCATGCTGCCGCCATGTTCAGGAGTCCACCTTTAAGCATATACATCTCAAGCTATAGGCCTCCGTTTAACTGGATTTTGGGCTCACCATGAAGAGGCTGTAGGATAGAAGAGGTTTCATGTTGATGATCTCTTGAGATAGAGGCTAGGGATCACTCATAACTTGCAATGAAAACACAATGCCTCAATTGTTTGGCCTACACACACGTGACCTGGGTTGTGGTTCATACTTGGCAACAACGTGCCTGGGTCAAGGGGTGACTTTGAGGCCTTGTATCTCGATCATCATTTGTCCACTTGGTGTGATCCATGGCTCATTAGAAAGAGGATGTGGAAAGGAACACATATATACTGCATTTGACTCAATTAGATGCCTTTAATTCTTTAGAACTGGGTGCAAAGACAGCCCACCACGTGCTTGTAGGAATGCTGCGCTCGTGCCCTGAGATTGTGCCCAGCTAGATTCGTAGTTTCAACATTGCAAGGGCGAGACTTTGGAGCTTCGTAGATCATTCAATATCTAATCGATTGACTTGATTCTTGGTTAGTTGTGTGGAGGACATGGCACATAATAGATACATACCAGGTTTTCTCTTGTAGGGTCCCTGAATTTCCATATAATTGGCTTCAAAGTTGGTACGCCACGCGCTCGATGAAACGTGTCACGTATGACCAGAAATGTGCCCAGCTTCATGACTTGATTCAGATGAAAATCTCCGACTTTGGACCTTGATATCTCTTCAACCAAGCTTCAAATGGAAAAGTGTCTAACTACAAAGTTGTTCTCCTCCATGAGAGGAACAACTTTGATGTTAGAATTTTTTCCAAAAAATGCCATTTGCCACGTGTAATTATGCTGTGAAGTAGACTGATCACTAGACTTTTAGGAACCAAAAAATTTTCTAAGTATAAAACTTTCTTTTTTTGGTATTTTTCCATTTTTTGCAACTTTTGTCAAACTCCCGATTTTATTCATTTCTCGACTTTTCTTGACCGATTTTCCACCAAAAGTCAATATTCGACTAATTTTTCCGATTTCGACCCAAAAGTCAACTGTTCTGATTTTTCCGACTATTGATGAAATTCCTGATTAAATCTCCTCCACAGTCACACAAACACCTCCACAAGGTCAGCATGAGAAGTTTTCCACACATAGAAGCCATTCCTGATTAAATGTTGACCAGAAAGTCAACTGGTTGACTTTGGTCGAAGAAACCCTGATTTAAAGAACCTGATGATTTGCAAGCCAGTATCCTTCAATCAATGCCTTGACTAGAGACAAAGAGAAACCCCAATCCAGGAGGACTTCCCTGAACATAGAACCACATGATTATACCTCAGTCTCCTTATTCTCTGATCAAAATTCTTTGCAACAGAGCTTTTCTTGCTAGCCTTTGAATAGCGCCAATGATATGAATGCATGAGTGTGAGTTATGACCTAAGTGATGTATGTGTATGAATGCAAAGCCTAAGCCAGTTAGCAGTAACGGGGTAGGACAAATTTGGGGTATGACAGCTGCCCCTATTTAATCATCTTAAACCTGAAGGTGAGATTGGCGTTAGCCTTTCGAACATTCGAGGTAGAAGAAGATTAAATATCAAAGACTTGAAATTTGTCCTGAAAAGATGGAGTGATCTTTATTCTTTGCTTTGGTTTTGATATCTGCTGGGGAAAGAGAGGAATTTGTTTTGCTGGCGGATATATTTACAGTGAGTAATGGGTTTGAATAGTGGTAGCTTGTAACGTAACTTGAGGTGCCAATAGAAGGTTCCCAAAAGGGGTGTCACATGAAACAACGACTGGAAAGGAGTAGATCTCGTGCGATCTACGACTCAACATCGACTCGACAACAGGAGAGGAAAGAAAAGATCTCGTACGATCTTCATGACTGAAACAAAAGGGATCTCGTGCGATCTAAGACTCAACATCGACTCGACATCAGGAGAGGATCTCGTACGATCTTCATGGCAGAAGGGAGAAGATCTGGTGCGATCTACGACTCAACATCGACTCGACAACAGGAGAGGTAAGGAAAAGATCTCGTGCGACCTTATGACCTATCATTAGGAGAAGACCTCGTGCGACCTTCAAAACAGGGGGAAGAGTAGATCTCGTGCGACCTACAGGACCAAAGGAGATAGATCTCGTACGACCTACGACTCAACATCAAGAGAAGATCTCGTACGACCTTCAGGACGAAAAGGGGATAGATCTCGTGCGACCTACGACTCAACATCGCCTCGACATCAGAAGGAGGAAAACAGAAAGACTTTGTGTCAGACATTTGTCAGGAATTGAGGACACCTCGTATCGGCACCACAGCTTAAAAGTGTTTGTAGTATGATAGCAGATATCAGGCAAAGTTTGTACAGGTAACAACTTTGAGAGGGTGGGTCATTGTTCTGATCCAACATTGGCTCCTATTATCTGGCTTATGTTCCGTATGCATGTTTGAGTTTTTATGGCGTAATGATCCACTGTAATGGATATGCTACGCTTTCGAGGATGCAATGCTATATGCAATGGATTCTATATGCAGAGAGTGCCAAATAAAGGCCCTTGGTGGGACAGAAGAGTAGGATCATTGGGGTCCGTTGCTTGTGATCTTGAGACGCCATTGTGGGTGGGCGTTGAGAACCTCATAGTGCCAAAGATGATTGGCAACTGTGTGGAGGATTAGAACATAACTCTGTTGGGGGGGGAAGTGACTTTGCTCGACTTTCCTTACATCCTAAGCTGCTTGAGGAATCACGAGTTTTGAGAGACCACTCTTCGTCTGTCATATGGAAGAGGGATATGGACCTTTTCAGGTGCTTCATGCTTACCAGTACTGATGAATTATACTCTGGAACTTTCACGTGGGATGATGATGACCTTGGTGACACATCATGAGCCAAGATGATGGCTAGAACCTGCAATCTGCACAGAAAACAACGTTTGGATGCAAATGGTGCCCCTTAGAGCACTTTTATGTTTATGTAACATCGTGTTTCGTTTTGATTTTGTGATTATTATCCCCATGTTTTCAATGCAATGTTTAATAACGAATTAAATCACACCTCGCATGCGAAAAAACATGAAAAGCAGGAAAGAACACTTCTTATCAAAAGATCATTTTATTGATGGAATGCCTATGAATAGGCTTCTGTACAAGGAAGCAACTCCTAAATGAGGTAGTTGCGAAAGGAAAATAAAATGCAAAAAGCAAAATGGCAAAGAGAAATGCTCGAATTTCCATTAAAACTGACATTGCTACAATTCCCATATCCTCGATCCTCTCAATGCTTTGCTTCAGAAGGGTAATGGTTGGATTGATCTGTCCGTTCTGCCAAGGGCGTATAGGGGTCTTTGTGAAAGATATTCAGACTGCAGCCTCTCGCTTTTGATCCCTAACTTTTGCCTGGATCGCCCTTTCGGGTTTTCAATCCAGCGGGATGCCCCTTTTTGCCTAAGTCGCCCTTTCGGGTTTTCAACTTAGCGGGTTATTCTTTTTTTTTGTTTTATCCCTAATTTTTGCCCAAACCCTTTTGGTTTGCCGGGATGCCCTTATTTTTGCCTAGGTACGTCGACCTAGCGGGTCTTTTACGCGTAGTATTTTTTGACTGAGTCTGAATTGACTGGGAGTGGAACGTCTTCCCCATCCATCTTTGTCAAGATTAAAGCACCACCTGAAAATGCTTTCTTCACAATGTATGGTCCCTCATAGTTGGGAGTCCATTTGCCCCTTGGATCGGTATGAATTGGCAAGATCTTCCTTACGACTAGGTCACCTGTGTGGAATTCTCGAGGCCGAATCTTCTTGTCATACGCTTTCTTGATCCTCTTTTGGTACAACTGGCCATGGCAGATAGCGGATAAGCGTTTCTCCTCAATTAGATTGAGATGATCAAGCCTCGTTTGGACCCATTCTGTTTCATCGAGTTTGGCGTCCATCAAGACTCTCAACGAAGGAATTTCCACTTCGACAGGTAGTACGGCCTCCATACCGTAGACAAGAGAGAAGGGAGTTGCCCCAGTTGAAGTACGAACCGAAGTTCTATAGCCATGCAAAGCAAACGGTAACATTTCATGCCAGTCTTTATACGTTCTAACCATCTTCTGGACGATCTTCTTTATATTCTTGTTAGCAGCTTCGACGGCGCCATTCATCTTTGGCCGATAGGGTGATGAATTGTGATGTTCGATCTTGAACTCTTCACACAACTCTGCCATCATCTTGTTATTAAGATTGGACCCATTATCAGTGATGATCTTATTTGGAACCCCATATCGGCATATGATCTCTTTCTTGATGAAGCGAGTAACGACTTGCTTGGTCACGTTCTTGTAAGAAGCAGCTTCAACCCATTTGGTGAAGTAGTCGATAGCAACAAGAATAAATCTGTGTCCATTTGAAGCTTGTGGCTCTATCCGTCCGATCATGTCTATGCCCCACATAGCAAAGGGCCAAGGCGATGTCAGGACATTCAGAGGAGTCGGAGGAACATGAATTCTGTCAGCATACACTTGACATTTGTGACATTTCTTCACGTACACATAACAATCACTTTCGATTGTCATCCAATAATACCCTGCTCGCAAGATCTTTTTGGCCATAGAATGTCCGTTGGAATGAGTTCCAAAAGATCCTTCATGAATTTCCCGCATGATCAATTCTGCTTCGTGTCTATCCACGCATCTGAGCAAAACTGAATCATAGTTTCTTTTGTACAGGACGTCTCCTGACAAGAAGAATTTGGATGCTAACCTTCGAAGCGTTCGCTTATCACCAATCGTAGCATCTTCGGGATACTCTTGCTTCTCAACATACCTCTTGATGTCGTAATACCATGGCTTTTCATCATACACATCTTCAGTAGTGAGGCAATGAGCAGGGAATGCATGGGCAGGCTCTTTGTAACGGAGGATCGTTATGTCTGGTACTTCTTTAGGGGAGCTAACTCTGAACATAGCCGCCAAAGTAGCCAAAGCATCCGCCAATTGATTTTCCTCTCGGGGGATGTGATTGAAAGTGATTTCCTCAAAAGCGGGCAACAACTCCAAAATATAGTCCTTGTAAGGAACTAAATTGGGGTGTCGTGTTTCCCAATCACCTCTTACTTGATGTATGACCAATGCAGAATCCCCATAAACCTCAAGGATCTTGATCCTCATATCAATGGCTGCTTCGAGGCCCATTATGCAAGCTTCGTATTCTGCGACATTGTTCGTGCAATCAAAGCATATTCTAGCTGTGAAAGGGATGTGAGTTTGACGAGGAGAAGTCAAAACTGCCCCAATACCATGGCCCATAGCATTTGATGCGCCATCGAACGTGAGAGTCCAACGCTCTCCTGGTTCGGGTCCTTCATTATCATCCAGTTTCATGATATCTTCATCAGGAAAATCAAACCTCATTGACTGATACTCTTCTAATGGCTGATGAGCAAGATGATCTGCAAGGACACTCCCTTTGATGGCCTTCTGTGTGACATATTGGATATCATATTCTGATAAAAGCATTTGCCACCGGGCTAGTCTTCCTGTAAGGGCCGGTTTTTCAAAGATGTACTTTATTGGGTCCATTTTGGAGATTAATAGAGTGGTGTGGGTCAGCATATACTATCTCAGTCGGCGAGCAGCCCATACCAAAGCACAGCAAGTTTTCTCGAGTAGTGAGTAGCGGGATTCACAATCGGTAAACTTTTTGCTCAGGTAATAAATGGCGCACTCTTTTCGACCGGACTCGTCATGTTGGCCCAGCACACACCCCATAGATCCTTCAAGCACAGTTAAGTACATAAGAAGCGGCCTCCCAGGAACCGGAGGCATGAGAATTGGTGGCTCTTGGAGATACTGCTTGATCTTTTCGAAGGCTTCCTGACAACGATCATCCCAACGGATATCTTGATTTTTGCGCAGCAGTTTGAAGATGGGTTCACAAGTGTCAGTGAGATGAGAAATGAACCTGGCTATGTAATTCAATCTTCCAAGGAACCCTCGAACTTCTTTTTCATTCTTCGGTGCTGGCATGTTCTGTATTGCTCTTACTTTATCAGGGTCGACCTCAATCCCTCGTTGGCTCACAATGAATCCAAGTAACTTTCCAGATCGCACTCCAAAAGTGCACTTGTTTGGATTAAGCCTCAACTTGAATTTACGCAAACGAGCAAACAGTTTCTCAAGATATACCAAATGTTCCTCCTCAGTTTGGGATTTTGCAATCATATCATCGACGTACACCTCAATCTCTTTATGGATCATATCATGGAAAAGGGTCACCATAGCTCGTTGATATGTTGCACCAGCATTCTTAAGACCAAAAGGCATCACCTTATAACAATATGTACCCCACGGAGTGGTAAAGGTAGTCTTGGTCATATATTCAGGAGCCATCTTTATTTGATTATAGCCAGAAAAACCATCCATGAAAGAGAACACCGAATACTGAGCAGTGTTGTCGACTAGCACATCAATATGAGGCAGAGGGAAATCATCCTTCGGACTTGCCCTATTCAAATCTCGGTAGTCAACACACATGCGTACCTTTTCGTCCTTCTTAGGAACAGGTACTATGTTTGCAATCCAAGGAGGATACTCACACACAGATAAGAAACCAGCCTTCAACTGTTTTTCAACTTCTTCCTTGATTTTCAAAGCCATATCAGGTCGTGTTCTTCGTGGTTTTTGCTTTACAGGCGGACATTCTGGTTTGAGAGGTAGCCTGTGCATAACTATATCTGTGTCTAAACCAGGCATGTCTTCATATGACCAGGCGAAGATATCAACATACTCTCGAAGCAACTCAATCAACCTTCTCTTTACATCACTTTGCAAAGCGGCACCTATCTTGACCTCTCTCTTTGCTTCTTCTGAACCGAGGTTGATGATTTCTATGGCTTCTTGATGCGGCTGAATAGATTTCTCCTCTTGTCTCAAAAGTCTTGCCAATTCTTCAGGGACTTCACAATCTTCCCCATTATCCTCATCAGCTTGGTCAATTGGATTCTCAAGGATATTAAGACGTGGAACTGTAACATTATCATTTTTGATGGAATTCGAGCCGGATCTGCACGATGGATGATTTATGCCTTAGAATGCCACACATAAAAAGGAAAAAGCTTTGCCATTTTTGAAAAAGTTTTTAAAGTAAAAAAAACAAAAATGAAAGAAATGGAACAGTAATTGCATGCGAAGATATGATTTTCATTCAATATTAAACAAATTGAAACACATGGGGGGCCCTTCTTTATACAAGAGGTCAAAAATGCTTAGGGCGAAGCATATGACTTATTGAAACAAGAAAATTACATCTCCATAAAAGTGACTTTGGGGATGTCCAAGATAGTCCAATTGTTGAGTTCCTGTCCAGGCGCAGCATTGCAAATGAATCTGGAGAGATCTTCTTCATCATCATCATCCACGGCGAGAACCTGACTTCCAGAATTGGTGCTTGCACTGACGAACACTTGAGAAATGGGGGGAATCACCTTCTTTCCAGGAGTTATGCTGAGCTGAGTAGAGGAAGATGGCTGATACCCAAGGCCATACTTGTCTCGCTTCTCATGAACATCAATCAGCTTGCCCCAGGCACTATGGGGAGTACCAGCTTCTAAGAAAGCCTTAGCATCATTTAAAGACGAGAGGGGCGCTCCGAGTTCCTTCTTATTCTCGACCACAGGGAGCTTGTCAACTGACACAATCTCTAAGGCTTGAAAAGGTGTCTCTTGTATCTCTCCCTCCACTTCAACATAACGGTATGATGCCAGATTATTGACTATCAAATCCTCTTCACCAGTGATCACAACAATCTTGTCATTCACAACAAATTTCAAACACTGGTGGAGAGTGGATGTCACAGCTCCAGCAGCATGAATCCAAGGACGACCCAAGAGGCAAGTGTATGAAGGGTTTATATCCATAACGTAGAAGGCAATGTAGAACATGTGAGGACCAATCAAGACAGGCAGATCAATTTCTCCTTCTACGGACCTTCTAGAACCATCAAATGCTCTAACGCTCATAGTGCATGGTCTCATCATAATCCCATCCATACTCAGCTTAAACAAAGTGGCCTTGGGCATCACATTGAGAGAAGAACCTGTATCAATCAGAACTCGAGACAACACAACATCCAGACACTTGACGGAGATATGCAACGCTTTGTTATGTGCCCTACCCTCAGGTGGAAGTTCATCATCAGAAAAACCCAAACAATTACCAGCAGCAATGTTGGTCACAACCCCTTCGAACTGAGGCACAGTAATATCTTGAGTTACGTGAGCGGAAGCCAGAACTTTCATCAGAGCATCACGGTGAGCTTCAGAATGTACCAAGAGAGACAAGATGGAGATCTTGGCTTGAGTCTGATCAAGTTGGTCAATCACTTTGTAATCACTTTTCTTAATGATTTTCAAAAGTTGCTCGGCATCTTGGACATTACGTGTTACAGGAGGATCAACAGCAACTTGCTTTCCTTTTGCTTGTGTACTAGCCTCTTTGTCGGCCTCTTTAGGAGGCGGAGGAGGGGCGGCAAAGATCCGACCACTACGGGTAATGCCACTAGTGCCAGTAATATTTGTGATACTCGAAGTACCCACTGGAGGACAGTCAAACTTCTTCCCTCGAATATACACGGCATTATAACTCCAAGGAACAGCCTTAGAATCATTCACAGGAGAGGGAACAAGAGACGAGGTTGAAGGCGTCGAAGGAACATTTGGAACCTGAATAACCAACGGAGTCCTCGGAGCCTGAATGACCAGAGGAGTACTCGGAGCATGAATGACCAAAGAAGTGTCCTGAGTCTTTGGTATCTCGGCAGGGTAGTAAGGGATCTCTAAAGTAGCCACATCTTCGACAGGAACGACCCTTTCCACTCTAAGAACACCTTCATCCATTAATTCCTGGATTTCTTCTCTCAACCTAGTGCACTCCTCAGGATTAGAAGAACATTGCAAACAGTAGTCATGTAGTTCACACAAAACCTTTTGTTGCATAAGATACTCTCTGACAACTGCCAGCGGCATCCTAACCTCATTAACATCATTTACCAGGATCTGATCATCACATAACTCAATAGCGTTGGTCGTACCAGCATGAGGAGGCATAGGATTATTCTGCACATTAGGGCCAGTAGGAGCGAACGAGATAAGCTTGTCGTCAAGGAGATCCTGAACTTTCAATTTGAATGCTCTACACTTTTCAATAGTATGGCCTGGAGCCCCTGAATGAAATTCACATCGAGCATTAACATCATAACCGGGAGGGAGAGGACTAGGTGGAGGTCCAAGTTCACGGAGTTGTACCAATTGACCAGCAAGCAACTGAGGGAGAAGCTGAGCATATGACATCGGAACCGGATCGATACGCCTATCTTGGAATCTTGTTCTTTGCGGGCCCCTTTGACCTTGAGGCCTAGGGTTCTGTTGACGATTCTGAGGAGCAGCAGCTTGTTGTTGTGGTACGAAAGGCTGTTGGGGTGCCATCCACGGTTGTGGAAGAGCAGCAGCATATGCTTGAGGGACATAAGGACCAGGAACAGCATAAGGCATCGGATAATAAGGAGGTGGAACAGCAGAATATGCAGGAGCTCGGCCTTGGTCAACAGAAGCGGTGCTAGTCTCACCTTCCTTCTTCTTCACAAACCCAGAATACGGCTTCTTACCATTACCACTTGAATTGCTAGGATTAGTAACACCTTGAATGGTACCAGCTTTGACACAGTTCTCAACCCTCTCACCAATGATGACCACATCCGAAAAGGAAGGAGAAGTATTACTAACCATGTGCTGAAGATACGGCCCTTTCAGAGTCCCCATAAACAGATCAATCAACTCTCGGTCCAATAAAGGAGGTTGGACTCGAGCAGCAAGTTCACGCCACCTCTGGGCGTATTCCTTAAAAGACTCTTCAGATTTCTGTGACATGTTTTGCAGCTGGGCACGGCTAGGAGCCATAGCGGTATTGTAGTGGTATTGTTTTAAGAAGGCATCAACAAGTTCTCCCCAAGTACTGACATTAGACCTCTCGAGTTTCATATACCACTCCAACGGGGCTCCAGTGAGACTATCCTGGAAGAAATGCATAAGCAGAGGTTCGTTCTCAGCGTGAGCGGCCATCTTACGGCAGTAGGAACGAATGTGAGTCTCTGGGCAGGTAACTCCCTTGTACTTATCAAAATCTGGCACCTTGAACTTCGGGGGAATAACAATCCCAGGTACCAAGCACATAGCAGCAGTGTTAAAGCTCGAAGTTTTAGCAACCTCAACAGCCTTAAGGCGTTCTTCAAGAGCTTGGTACATCTTAGCGGTCTCAGTCAACTCAGCAGTAAGATCGTGTTCAAGATCAATAACCTCATGGTGGTCGTCCACTACCTTCAGTGTCTCATTAATAGGAGTCTCTTTAGTTTTCACCCCTCCGTCAGCAGAATTGGTAGGAGTATCTTTGACCAAACTAGCGACACTCTTTCTGAGTTCATCCTGTCCTTGAACAACGGCATGGAGAGTCTCCATAAGTTGGGCCATTCTTTCCCCCATAACATCCATATCCCTACGGAGGGCAGCCTGATTCTGTTCAAATTGTTCCATGATTCTCTCGTTGCTCCGGGTACGGTAAGGATGTAAGAAAGTCAGCTTCGTCGTCGGTAAAGAAATCTGTCGCTGCAATGTGATAATGTGAATGTATGAGTGCATGTGTGCGTATGACGTGATGTGCCATTTTCAGAGTATCCAAGATTTAATATTGATCCAGAATAGCTAACAATGTGACAAAAGATAAGTATCAAGAGAAACTAGTTCTTTTTATTCATAACAGAAATTTAAACTTGGGCAAGCCATACATCAACAAGATAGTTCAACAAGGGAAATAAAAGACCCCATCCAACAAGTCTGGTGGTGGTCGAGACATACAGACTCAAACATCAATCCATCTGAATATAAAACAGAGGTCCTCCTTGTCTGAAATGCTCGTCGCTCCACTTCTTAGTTTCATCAAACAGTTTCTTGGTTGCTTCTCGATCTCTTCCTTTAAGAAGGCTTTGAATCACCTCATCTTTGCGAAACAAATGCCCATCTAGCTTCTTGCAGCACTCCCTGAGTTCGTCACATCCTTTGCATTCTGGGAGATAATCCTTCTCAGACACGTCCTCCATACCCATCATTCGATCTCTGAGCTTGGCGTTTTCTTCTGTTAGTCGGGCGGTGCGGAGGTGACTTCCTTTCAGCTGAGTCTCAAGCGCTATCCTTTGGGTGGTCTCTTCTTCCAGTTTCTTTTTCAGACTCCTCACTTCAGCTCTGGCCTCCCTTTCTATCTTGAGTTTGTAAGCCTTCAAGTCTTCTCTGTACTCTCGTTTGAGTCTCTCTTCTGCCTCTTTTACGGCCCTTTTTATGATCTCCTGGTGATCTTCAACAACAACAGTAGTATCCCTTTCACCTTTTTCCGTTCTAGCCCTCTTTTGAACTCTCAAAGATCCTTCTTTCAGCACCTTGGCTTCATGTGTCAACTCAACCCTTATTTGGTCCACAAGATGATGTTTTGGTCGCGCATCTGACTTCTTTTCGCGCAATTGGGTGCTTTCCATATTTACTGGGATGCAATTCTCAGCAGGCATAATGGCAATTGGAACCTTAGGTGGTTGCTTGTACAATGGATTAACCTTCGGGAAAGGCAACAGACGATCTTTAACTCTATCCTCAACCCAATCCGTGTAGGCTTGTTTGGCAACGGCATTCTTTTCACCTAGAGAAGTCTGATCATCTGTATGGATGCTATTCCAGGCACTCCTCACCTTTTCTAGACCCTTCGGATCGGTTCCTTTCTCAAAGCAAACGGATTCGAATATCTCTTTGTCCAAAGGCTTGTTTTCAAGTGCAAAACCCAACTGACGCAGCGCTAGCTTAGGATTGTAATTGATAACACCTTTCGTTCCTATGAGGGGAACATTGTCAAAAGTACCACAACTAGTTATAACTTCCTCAACGTCCATTCCGGTAGGACACCAGACAATGTCGTTTCCAGTAAGCCCCATGATCCTTTGAGGCCATTTTTGTGAGTCTTTTGTTGTAACAAACGGCCCGCTTTTAGGTAAATGTGAAGTGAACCACTCATATAGCAACGGTAAACAACTCCCAACTGATCCTTTCTTCCCATACCTGGAGTGGATGGTATAATAAGTATCTGCTAAAAGAGTGGGCACAGGATTTTGATCCATGAAGAGACAAACAGCAGTTAGATCGACGAAATTTGGAATATTCGGGAACAACACCAAACCATAGATCATAACGGCTAGGAGAGCGTTGAATTCTTTCCATTTCTTCTCAACAGCAAGGGTGTCGGCCTTCTTTATCAGAAATTTCACATGGAATCCGTGGGTTCCACCATTAGGCTTCCAGTTATCTGTAACATCTTTCATGCTCAAATAAAGAGCACCAGCAATTCGGTCCATTTTCGGTTTCTCAGGTACACAGACAAAAGGGATCCTATGTTGAACCTTAATCTTGAGGATGTCAGCATATTCTTCAAGGGTTGGTGCCAGTTGGTAATCAAGAAAGGTGAAACATCGTAACTCAGGATCGTAGAACTGAAGAAGTGTGTATAGAGCCCATCCATCAACCCGAGAAGTTAACATGTGTAAGATATGGCCATATGTCTTCCTGAACTCATCCAAGTTATGCCCGGTAACTAAAGTGCTCAACTGAATCAGGTGTGTCATATCCTCACGAAAGAAACTGCAGGTGAATGTACGCTTGGTAGCCTCTTTTGTAGCGGTCACGTTGTTAGCCATCCTGGATGAAAGGTAATAACCTCAGATACCCTGAAAAAATGGCATGCATATGAGAAATAATACTATTTTTCTTTTCTTTTTTCTTTCTTCTTTTTATTACATCTTTTCTTTCTCTTTTTTTTTGAAAATAAATATGCCATGATGAGAATGATGCAACGGAGGTTTCCCCACATAGGAGAAGTGTGTGTGGCCTCTGAATGAGATCGGACGATGCAGGATCAAAGGTCCGGCACAGGCACAGTGAAACCATTAAGAACACAAGTCACCAACAGAACAGAACGGTCACCAACGGTACCTGTCATGTATATCCCTCCCCACTCACAGGTGAATCTAGGTCAGGGTAGGTCAAAAAAGCCAACAGAGGATTGAAAGTAGGCGTAATCATACGATATTGCCTCTTTCAACCAAGCTCTGTCCGTGGATACATGATCGGATCAATCAGACATACGTCTTCTGTCCGTCATGGCCACTCTATTCCTAGTTCCTAAGGTATCACTCATGGCCTGGGTATTGGGCCTTTTACCTCATAGAACATCCCACCCAACCTGCAAAACAGAACAGAAGACCCCAAGGAACACAGAATATAATCCATATGCATGATGTGCAAACAGAAATAAACATGATATGCAAGCAGAAAAATAAACATGCAAACATATATACAAGGTATAGACATAAAAACAAATAAACACTCAATAAATAAACAAACAAACGCAGGCTAGGATCGACTCGCTATGGATGGACCAGCAACAGGTCTAGCAACATCCCCAGCAGAGTCGCCAGCTGTCGCACGCTCGCGAAAAATGAACAAAGTCGCCACCAATATATTTATCCCATAAGGGAAAGGAATATCAGAAAACCTAACAAAAGAAGGAACAGGGTCTTGCGACCAGAGAATCAAGGTACGGGAGTCGGTTACGCAAGGGGAAGGTATTAGCACCCCTCGCGCCCATCGTACTCGATGGTATCCACCTATGTTTGTTTCTATCTAAAGGGTGTATAACTATGTCTATGTCTAAATGCGAAATGAATGCAAAATGTAGGGAAAATAAAGAATTGTACTCGCACGGGCCCTACCGCGCTGCCTACGTATCCTTTTCAGGAATCAGAGTTACCGTAGCTCGGCTAAAGATTTTCTGTTTGTTTTTGTGTTTTTTAATTGGGCGGCGTTAACGCTCGCGCTCTTGCATAAGGGATCGCCTAGGATGCAATGGAGCGGAGATAACTTGCCCTTAAGAAAAGAGGGAAGAGAGAGAGAATTGGTTTGTATCTTTTAGGGTAGATGAGTGATGAACAGTACCCAATACCGGGCCACTCACCACTTACTCTACTTTGCTTTAGTCTGAACCATCGTTAGATGTTTTAAGTGTTTTTGGTTGTGGATTTTTTTAAGGGGGATTTGTTTGCGATTCGAATCACATAAAACGTATAATGATCGAGAAGCAGATTAGGGAATGAATCCCACTCACTTCCATCCCATTATGTAATGTTTGAGAAACAGATTAGAGAATGAATCTCACTCATTTCTCTCCCATTAATTAATGTTTGAGAAACAGATTAGGGAATGAATCCCACTCATTTCTCTCCCATTAGGTAGTGACCGAGAAACAGATTAGGGAATAAATCCCACTCATTTCTATGCCACTAAGTGATTGAGAAACAGATTAGGGAATGAATCCCACTCATTTCTCTATCACTTTCTTAATGTGATTCGCATCTTCCTTTTATTAATGTTTTGAAAGTTGAAAAGAAAAAGAATGCTTAGGGGAACTATTCCTAGATTCTAATCTAAGTTGTCTATACAAGGGATTCAAAATAATAAAAGCTACACAATTTATTAACAACAAAAAAACTATACATGGAATAGGTAAAAGAAAATCAATATGCGACAAATAAAATTGAGAGCTATATCAAACAAACTATTATTCACAAACACACATATACCAGTTGAATCTATGAAAGAAAATCGAGACTAAAATTATTTCTAAGTCTATTAACAACATTATTTACAAAGAAGTGTCAAAACAAAGAAAATTCAAATATGTTGTGAAGAAAAAGATTTATTAAAAGGGTAAAAAACAATTAGAAAAAATTAACAAAAATCATGACAATTATTTAATCGACCTAAAATATCTAAAACCATTGATTTTATGCATTTTTATTTGATTTAAAAAGGATTTATGAGTTAAAAGCTATAAAAGGAACAAAAATAAAACTAAAATTAAAACTACACTGCCAGGGGGGTGCAACAGCAGTTTTCAAATGAACTAAGATTATTTATAAGCAAAAAACAGGGCCCAAGATAGGGGTGCAAAGAGCCAGGCGCTCAGGCCCATGTTTACAAGGCTGTAGGTGCACTAATGAAACAGGGGTGTGATCCTGAGAACAAGCGAGGGCCCAAAGATGCGCAAGGCCCAACGCTGCACACTTCCATCTATCTTACATTTATCTTTATCAGCATTCATTTCATTATTTTAGACCATGGTTGAATTAAAAAGCATTCAAATAATATGTAGATGTTGCATCAATTGGTCATGGTATTTTAAGTGGGATAAAGACAAAATGTGAGCTCAGCTAATCATCCTGCGCCAGCTCACTGCCTCATGATGGTAATAAGACAAAACTTACCAAAATTTGGGAACCTGAACGAATACGCATGCGCCACGTAAGGAGAACAGGCTGAAATATTACACCAACATGCAGACGCCGGAGCAGTGCCTACGATCGTCTTCTCCGGCCGAGTACATGGCGGAGACGAGCGAACTACTGGAAAACGTGAAAAGCAAATACCTTTCTATTCGTTTTTACATGCTGATTACGGATCCGTCAATGATTTTCTTTGATTCCTTCTCTAACACCCTAACCGATCCACTATTCTAAACCCTAACATTATGAAAACTCCATGAAAATGCAAGAATCACATGTTATGCTAATCCTTACACTATTCAGACCAAACGCACGACTCACACATTCAGGAAGCCATTAATCCACGTAATATATGATATTCATAGACTTACAAACAGATGCATCGAGTAACATACAGTTTCGTTCATACTACATGCTCGTACGTGGTGAAGATGCTGAGGAGTTTGAGTCCCTTACCTGTTTGAAGCTTTGATTTAGAGGAGGAATTCTGCGAGCCTTGTAGTTCCCTCGACGGTTAGCGGAATCAGGTCCTTTGCTTTGTTGATGCGGATCTTGACTAGTAACCTTGGCCACACTATGGTTGATAAGAGCGTGTAGATCCAGAAATGATGAAGGTGATGATGATTGGGGTGGAAATTGAACCGAGAAGCTTCAGGTTGACAACATACGTGGAGGCACCATGGCAACGATGGGGGTTTAATGGTGGTTGAAGGTGGTGGTTGATGGTTGCAGTGGTGGTGACTGGTTGATGATCGAGGAGTTTGTTAGAGTTTGTTACAATATGTAACAAACTTTGAAGATGAGTGGTGGAAGAGAGAGAGAGGATCGAGAGATAAAAGAGAGTGAGGAGAGAAAGTTTTGAGAAAAATGAAGAAAGAAAATGAGAGTGTGTCCAAAGTATGAAGGGTTTTATGGTTTTATAGTGTGATCTCATGGTAATGAATGGTGAGGGTGAGGTGTAGCATATCGTAGCCTCTCAACCAAACTTAGCGCACCAGAATTATAACTTGTAGCAAGCCCTTTGCATGCTTTCACGTGCCCAGTTTTGCATGACAATTATGGGAATGACCTCACGCATGCTGCCGCCATGTTCAGGAGTCCACCTTTAAGCATATACATCTCAAGCTATAGGCCTCCGTTTAACTGGATTTTGGGCTCACCATGAAGAGGCTGTAGGATAGAAGAGGTTTCATGTTGATGATCTCTTGAGATAGAGGCTAGGGATCACTCATAACTTGCAATGAAAACACAATGCCTCAATTGTTTGGCCTACACACACGTGACCTGGGTTGTGGTTCATACTTTTGGCAACAACGTGCCTGGGTCAAGGGGTGACTTTGAGGCCTTGTATCTCGATCATCATTTGTCCACTTGGTGTGATCCATGGCTCATTAGAAAGAGGATGTGGAAAGGAACACATATATACTGCATTTGACTCAATTAGATGCCTTTAATTCTTTAGAACTGGGTGCAAAGACAGCCCACCACGTGCTTGTAGGAATGCTGCGCTCGTGCCCTGAGATTGTGCCCAGCTAGATTCGTAGTTTCAACATTGCAAGGGCGAGACTTTGGAGCTTCGTAGATCATTCAATATCTAATCGATTGACTTGATTCTTGGTTAGTTGTGTAGAGGACATGGCACATAATAGATACATACCAGGTTTTCTCTTGTAGGGTCCCTGAATTTCCATATAATTGGCTTCAAAGTTGGTACGCCACGCGCTCGATGAAACGTGTCACGTATGACCAGAAATGTGCCCAGCTTCATGACTTGATTCAGATGAAAATCTCCGACTTTGGACCTTGATATCTCTTCAACCAAGCTTCAAATGGAAAAGTGTCTAACTACAAAGTTGTTCTCCTCCATGAGAGGAACAACTTTGATGTTAGAATTTTTTCCAAAAAATGCCATTTGCCACGTGTAATTATGCTGTGAAGTAGACTGATCACTAGACTTTTAGGAACCAAAAAATTTTCTAAGTATAAAACTTTCTTTTTTTGGTATTTTTCCATTTTTTGCAACTTTTGTCAAACTCCCGATTTTATTCATTTCTCGACTTTTCTTGACCGATTTTCCACCAAAAGTCAATATTCGACTAATTTTTCCGATTTCGACCCAAAAGTCAACTGTTCTGATTTTTCCGACTATTGATGAAATTCCTGATTAAATCTCCTCCACAGTCACACAAACACCTCCACAAGGTCAGCATGAGAAGTTTTCCACACATAGAAGCCATTCCTGATTAAATGTTGACCAGAAAGTCAACTGGTTGACTTTGGTCGAAGAAACCCTGATTTAAAGAACCGGATGATTTGCAAGCCAATATCCTTCAATCAATGCCTTGACTTGAGACAAAGAGAAACCCCAATCCAGGAGGACTTCCCTGAACATAGAACCACATGATTATACCTCAGTCTCCTTATTCTCTGATCAAAATTCTTTGCAACAGAGCTTTTCTTGCTAGCCTTTGAATAGCGCCAATGATATGAATGCATGAGTGTGAGTTATGACCTAAGTGATGTATGTGTATGAATGCAAAGCCTAAGCCAGTTAGCAGTAACGGGGTAGGATAAATTTGGGGTATGACAATGACCATGCAGGTTTTCGAGTCAATTCATTCGCTCACTACTATGACTTTTCACTCGCACACTTCTATTTTCAATTTCAAATTTAAGATCATTAACAAACTTAAGGGAGAATGACGAATACAAATAACTAAATCTCGCTAAACGTATGCTTTCGAGGTAAGACCGAGCCGACGATGTACAGGCATTATTTCAATTCCTAAACAGTGGAGATATAAGGATGTTAATCCCTCGTCACCCCTCTCGAGCCAGGAGTTGGAGTTTGTTTCTACTTTTCAAATAAACCTTGATTTCAACCAGGGGCAGGGTAGATATCGGTTAATTAAATGGTGTATTTTGGTTGTCAAGAGAATCAGTCAATTCAAGCAAGGATTCAAGCACAGGTTCAAGCGTAAGGATCAAGCAAAGCAAAGGTTCAAGCATATCTCCTTCCTCGCGTTCATCCAAGATTGAGGAAGCAATGGAGATAATATTCACAACACTTTCTTCCTCAATACATCATTCTAGATCGAGGACGTATCAAAGTCGAAGCTTACAAATCGAAGTTAACATGGCAGTCACAATATTCAAAATCCGAGGATCAAATCTCAAAAGGAGCATTCAAAAAATAAGGAGAAAAACGCCCGCTAAGTCAAAATGAAAAAAAACAAAAACGACTTAGGCAAAAATTAGGGCATCCCGATGAATCATATCCAAAGGAATTGGTTCATGCAAAATAAGGGATAAAAACAAAACAAAGGTGAAATGCAAAGGATAATCTTGTGAATGCTCAATCATAGAAGCTTCCAATCAATGATTGGATCTACAACATTTTTCATCGGTGCTTGGATCTCTACTAAGGCTTCTACTCAACATCAAAATTGAAGCGATTCTCTTGCAAACAAAGCACATTCATTGGATTAGGCGAATTCTTAGGATTTGGAGAACATCAAGGAGAAAGGGGTGGGTTAAATAAATTTTGAGCCTTATATCCATTTTTTCTTAAACCCTGAGCCAAGGCCAAGTTACAACATTCAAAAGTCCTAATTGAGGCAAGGTTAATTACGAAAGCATTTTAAGCAGGATTTTGTTATAGTGACTCCTAGGTTTGTTAAAACTATTTCTAATCACTACGCTTCTTCAAGCATTCATTTCTAATCATCCAGTCCTAATTCATGACGGACTTCGATTTCAAAACCTGCATACGCATTGCATTGGAGTTACAACTTAAAGGGTACAACGTCATCTACGAATATACACTTAGCACTCAAGGAGATCTCGAAATTGGTTAATCAAAGGAGATCATTTCTAATAAAGACTCTTGAATGGGGGAACCACGTCCAGAGGGTTTTCCTAAACAGAGGCAAGATCTCAAGGATTACAGAGGCATACGATCAAACATCCTATTTACTAGGGGCATTCATCCTAAGGTTCAATCGACCTGGGTCACATCTCGAAACAATCTCAATCAGGGGCATGTCGAACATGGGAGAAATTTAAAAAGATATAACACCATGGATAACCCTCCATTTCCTGGAAATCAATGGCATACCCTTCAATCTAAAGGTCAAATCATACAACAAGGTTATTTCTCGGGTAAAAAATCCATCAGGTAAAAAATTCAAAAGGTTAAAGGTGTGGAGAACCTCGAAAGGTTAAAGGTGTGGAGAACCTCGAAAGGTTAAAGGCGTGGAGAACCTTAAAAGGTTAAAGGCGTGGAGTATTTCAAAAAGCCAAAATGGGGCAAAGCGCACAACAAAAGGAAAAGGAGTTCTAACACTTTACAACATCGAACAAATCTTTCTCCTAACTACGATCTCCAAAACCTAAAAAACAGGGATTGGGAAATCGCGCTTGCATCCAACAACCTTACAACATTAGCGAGCTATATATGCTTTTGGTTATCAAAAACCTATCATTGGAGCATCATGCAAATACATATAAATCATACATTACATACACTGGTTGATACATTACACCATACCTTTTTAGGTAGTCTTCTTTAAGACGAATCTCACGATCCTTTCTAGGAACCTTTTCAGGTTGTCTTTTTTAAGACATCTTTCAGCCTTTCTAGGTAGTCTTCTTTAAGACAAATTTTATCCTTTCTAAGAACCTTTTCAGGTAGTCTTCTCTAAGATAATCATCGCCATTTCCAAGAGCCTTTCTAGGTAGTCTTTTTTAAGACATTCATCATCCTTTCCGGGAACCTCTTCAGGTAGTCTTCTTTAAGACATTCTTTTTTTAAGAGTCTTTCTAGGTAGTCTTCTCTAAGACAATCATCATTATTTCCAAGAACCTTTTTAGGTAGTCTTTTATAAGACATTCTCTTTCTAAGAACCTTTCTAGGTGGTCTTTTCTAAGACACTCATTGTCCTTTCCAAAAAACCTTTCCAGGTAGTCTTTTTTAAGACATTCCTCATTCGTTGCTAAAAATCTTTTCAGATAGTCTTCTTTAAGGCAAACATTCATATCCATTCCGGAAACCTTTTCAGGTAGTCTTATAGAAGACATTATTTGGTTCCACTCATTACATCAATCAACATACGCATGAGCATAAGCATTATCCCATACATCAAAATATCCAAGTCATTACTCTGGTGCTAAACCACATTGTCTACCTGCTTCCCGGTAACCTTACCGATGACAGTAACCTTAAAGTTGGTTTATTTCCGATTGCCTGACTGGCATATCCCGGTAACCTTACCGATGACAGTAACCTTACTGTTTGTTTATTTCCAATCACCCGATAATGTATCCCGGTAACCTTACCGATGATAGCAACCTTGCTGTTCATTTCACTCATAAAAACATATACATACGCATATCATCTAGCGTGTTCACATACTACAAAAGCCCAGTTTTCGACCCACATGTCGTGAGTTTCCAACCCTCGTGTTGTGACTGGTGTATTTTTCGACCCACGTGTCGTGAGTTTCCAACCCTCGTGTTGTGACTGGTGTATTTTCCGACCCACGTGTTGTGAGTTTCCAACCCTCGTGTTGTGATAGGTGTATTTTCCGACCCACGTGTCGTGAGTTTCCAACCCTCGTGTTGTGATAGGTGTGTTTTCCGACCCACGTGTCGTGAGTTTCCAACCCTCGTGTTGTGATAGGTGTGTTTTCCGACCCTCGAGTCGTGAGTTTCTAAACATATCGTTTCCTTTCCGACTCTCGAGTCGTGAGCATCATCTTCATACATCTATAGGATACCGTGAAGAATTTTATGCGGATAAACTTGCTAGTGCTATAGCAAGTGAATCTTTTTCATGCAGGTAAGTTTGCTAGAGCTATAGCAAATGATTCCTCTTATGCAGGTACGCTTGTCAGAACCATGGCAGGTAATTCCTTTGGTGCAGGTAAGTTTGCTAGAACTATAGCAAATAATTCCTATTTGTGCAGGTAAACTTGTCTGAACTAGGGCAAGTGACTCCTATTGGTGCAGGTGAACTTGTCAGAACTATGACAAGTGATCCTAATGGTGCACGTGAAATTTGTCCGAATCAGGGCAAATGATCCAAATGGTGTAGGTGAAATTTGTCCGAACCAGGGCAAATGATCCAAATGGTGTAGGTGAAATTTGTCCGAACCAGGGCAAATGATCCAAATGGTGGAGGTGAAATTTGCCCGAGCCAGGGAAAATGATCCAAATGGTGCAGGTGAAATTTGTCCGAACCAGGGCAAATGATCCAAATGGTGGAGGTGAAATTTGTCCGAACCAGGGCAAATGATCCAAATGGTGTAAGTGAAATTTGTCCGAACCAGGGAAAATGATCCAAATGGTGCAGGTGAAATTTGTCCGAACCAGGGAAAATGATCCAAATGGTGTAGGTGAAATTTGTCCGAACCAGGGCAAATGATCCAAATGGTGTAGGTGAAATTTGTCCGAACCAGGGAAAATGATCCAAATGGTGTAGGTGAAATTTGTCCGAGCCAGGGTAAATGATCCAAATGGTGCAGGTGAAATTTGTCTGAACAAGGGCAGATGATCCAAATGGTGCAGGTGAGCTTGTCAGAACTATGACAAGTAATCCTATTGGTGCAGGTGAACTTGCTAGAACTATAGCAAGTGATCCTTTTGGGGGTTCACAAACTACGAAAGCTTGCTAGCGCTATAGTAAGTTAACTATCTTCTACACTACAAACTGCGAGTCGTCGCTATTGATAGTTACGTTTACCCATCACGTTAGTCCCTCGGCAGTGATCAAATGGTTTTACGAAGGATTCTTCAATGGGGTTTATCACGTTAGTCCCTCGGCAGTGATATTCTACAAGACTACAAAGGGGTTCACAAAGGGTTTTACAACATGGTTTTACAAAGGGTTTCTCAATTGGGTTTATCACGTTAGTCCCTCGGCAGTGATATTCTTCAAGACTACAAAGGGGTTCACAAAGGGTTTTACGACATGGTTTTACAAAGGGTTTCTCAATTGGGTTTATCACGTTAGTCCCTCGGCAGTGATATTCTTCAAGACTACAAAGGGGTTCACAAAGGGTTTTACAACATGGTTTTACAAAGGGTTCTCAATTGGGTTTATCACGTTAGTCCCTCGGCAGTGATCTTCTCCAAAACATCATCAATAACACACAATGGTTTTACTTTTCTTTTCCAAAGTTACTAACATACTTCAACTAACATAGCTATTAGTCATGCATCATTCAATTACATACCGCATTCATACATAATATATACATTGCTCTCATTTATTTTGAGAAGCTCACTCATCACACATTACATGCATCATAACATTGCATAAAATTCAGGATGCCTTTTTAGGCCGTGCTACAATCAAAACACAGTGGTTCCTCTCGAAAGCATCTGCTTCACATCCGAAAGACAGGGGTATTTATCTTGGGTGGCATCTTTAAGCCCATCTCCCACGAAATTTTTTCCTGACAAATGCAAATTTTAGGGCATTTCAGTGTTCAATCATCTTCTACCTTTAGATCACGATAGGCAGACGTGCCTATCTGACTCTTCAGGTTTAAGAAGATTAAACAGGGGCAGCTGTCATACCCCAAAATTTGCCCAGTCAATTCATGTTTTTTAATTCATCAAGGGTCAAAATTAAGAATCATGGGGTTTGACATTCCTATTGTCAAACCTGCATTCTTATAGAATATCCTGAGTTAAAATGAGGGTTAAGGTTAGAAGGTGCTTGAGCCCAACCATCTATCCCGTTTTTGAGGTTTTTTAGTCTGTTTCACAATTGATCATATGCCTTATGAGTTTTTGTTTGATTATTAATTCTAATAGTTGGTTTGATCATTTTTCATTATTGTTAACTATTATTAATTAGTATTGTTTGATTATTAATTTTTGGTTTAATCATTTTTTATTATTGTTAACTATTATTATTAATTTTAATAGGATTATCACTATTATTAGTTTTAATTATTGTTATTTATCTTTATAATTATTTGATTTCTCTCACTCATTTAAAATACTAAGTAAAATACAAAAAAATTATGAAATAAATAAAAAATAAAAAAAGGGCTTTGTTGGTAAACATCCAAAGGCCCAAGAATGCCAAAAGAAACGTGAAAGAAGGTTTGATAAATAGAAGGAGGATCAAAATATAGCAAGACTGGATTGATTCCAAATCAAAGATATTGGCATTGAAAAAACAAGATTTCTGATCAAATTTGAAGACCTAATTGATGGTATTATAAAAAGAGAATTGGATCCAAGGCATTGGGGGAGGATTGGTTGCAGAAAACCTTATTCAAACACAGAAAAAGTCAGGAACGGAGAGAGAGCAGAGGAATTTTGAGACTGACTAAGGCCAAGCCAAGTATGGTAATCAATTTATTGAAGCTTCCTGGACGTAACTGAACGATCACCATTGGTCTGGACGCACACAAACGTATCCTAATGTTCACGTTTTTGGCCTAAAAATTTTTAAGTCGAATCCGGTCATACACACATCACAAATCAATTTCGGATATAGGATCTTGTGTAGAATTGTATTTGCAATCTCCCTGTATAGTTTGATTCGCGTTTGAGTGCAGGATTTGCGTTTTGCCATACTTAGGGTTTCACGTTTTTGAAATCGGGAATTCCATCTAGGAAGGATTTAAGGCCGAATTGAGGGTTCTGTTGGATTCAGGAGGATGGTTGTAATCGATCTGGGTCGTTGTTGTACATTTGCAGCGCGTTCTTGCAGGTTCTGCCATGGCCGAATGGACGAAGGACCAATGAAGGAGACGGTGAATAGTGTTCGCACGTCCTCCATTTTTAAAATTCGCGAATCTGTCTTTATGTTGATCGGAGACGAGATGAATAACAGCAAACGATTCGTGTCTCAGTGGTAGCAGCGATTGAGTGACCTCCATGTACGAGGGGGCGGGTTCGATACCAGCCTCGTGCATTTTTCTTTTTTCCGTTTGCTTCTTATCACCCACAGATCAGGTGTCATGCAAGGCGCAAGCTCACCCTGCAGCGTCGCACTATGGCCATTAGATCTCCATATATCCTGGATCTAACGTACCAGGACGAAGGCACATGCTATGGACTCTCAGCTTGCCCACGCACAACAAAAAACCAGGTTTTTCTATATGTTTATTTATTATATTATTTAAATATTTAGATTAAAAATTAAATAATTATGTTTAATATTAGGATTAGAATATCAATTAGGATTAGGCTCCCAACTAGGATTTATTTATTAATACTTTAAACTAATTCTGGTTCAATTCTCTCCTCGACCCGACTAAATCTATTATTCGCAATGACGAGAGATAAAATAATAAAACGATAAAATGCATAATTTAATACACTTTATTTGCTGCCCGTGACGATCGAACCTATCGATCAGAATAACCAGCAATACTCCATTTAATCCGTTAACTATAATGATCAAATCTACTGATCATCGCATCTAGCGGTGACATATCAAATCAGGGTTGTATGCCAAACTTCAAAATACTTTCATCTTCAAATCACAAATTCAAAACTACGACAGGCCACACAAAAAGCCTTTAAAACAACTTCAAACCATATCAAATCAAATTCTAATTCTAAGGCATACAACCCTGTGCCCGAACTACGTTGACTCTGATTCTCCCTAAGGAGATACGTAGGCACTTGGCAACAAGGCGAGTCCCCTTCCCTCTAAATCTCATTTTTTCCCAATTTGTTTCCCTTAATTATTAATCCTTGAAAGCATGAACCTTGCCTTAATAATTTTAGCCATAAAACTGTTACCTTAGATTCAAAGCCATAGGAAAGGGTTGAGGGTGCCTAACACCTTCCCTCGACCTGATTATAATAATCTTACCCCGATCTCTAAACTGCGTAGGGTTTCCTATTCGCCCTGGTAGAATAGGTGGCGACTCTAAATTTAATTTTTAGGGCAGGTTGCCACATATGGTTAGCCAAAAGAGACAACTATTATATCAACCTCTGCCATAAACAAGGATGGGAATCCTACATTTCTCTTCTGAATGGTTCTGTCCTTCCAAACCTAGTAAAAATTTCTAGGTCAATGCTTCAGTTAGTGAAGATAACCTGAGTATTACTTCCACCATTCATGGAATTCAGCTTACAATTTCTGAAGCATCCATTGCTGAAGTAATTGGATGTCCAACTAGGAATAATGCTGCGTGTCTCACTGTCTTTGACTATGCTAATGCATTTGTCATTCCAAATGACTTGAGTAGAATAGCTCGTCATCTTAGAAACAAACCCTACTACCTCTCTTCATCCAAACAAGTCTGGTTTATGATGATTCTTTCAAACCTCATTCCTCGAGGAAAATTCCATAAAACTCTGTATGCTAGACATAGGTTCTTGATCAATCTCCTGTAATCAAATAAACAAATAAACCTTGATGCGATCATCTTTGGACACTTGAGAGAGTCTCTAATAGATTTCAAGTATGGTCAAGAATTCTTCATACCTTATGGAAGAGTCCTGTCAGCTTGTTTTGAATATGCATGAATAGTGAACACACTTCGCACTTCAGAACTTCCGAACAAGAGGGAAGCACTGTATGTTGAGCGTTGTGATCGCTTTTTCTTTCATGGAGGATATTATGAATATAACTACTAGGAGTATGTGTCTTAGTACCTTGAGTCTGTATCTGTCATTTTCTGATCAATGAATATTTTCTTTTTACTGTTTCTGTCTGGGATAACATGATCTTCTAATGCTTATAACTGTTCTACCTGACTAAAATAACTCATACATTCTCATACATCATCATACAATTTTTAATCATGACAAAAAGGGGGAGATTTATTAAGGAAAACAAATAAACTTTAATTAAAAAACGCTTTAGAAATTTTGAAGAATCGGAAAGGGAGAATGTTATGTAAATTTGAACAGAACATATCTTATATCAAGTACTCTGAACGATCTGATCATTATTTGGACAAGTCTTAGGAATCAAAGATAATTTTTTTTAACTTACCAGAAGTTTCTGTAGTTAAAAGAATACATGAATATCTAAAACAGAAGAAATATATATCCTTACAACTTCTGTGAAGATGCGCGTATGCATAGCCACATCCATCAATCTTCTGAAGAATCAAGTCAAGGAGAAAATTATTCAGGGAAGTTATCTATTATATTTCTCTTTAAATATTTATTTCAAGGGGAGATTACACATCTCAGGGGGAGGCTGTTTCTCTCATATACAAATTTTTTGAACAGAACGTAAACATTTTGTCATCATCAAAAAGGGGGAGATTGTTAGAACATAGTTTGGTTCTAATCATATTTTAATGTTTTGATGATAATAAGCAAATAAATTTTTTATAAAGCAAACATGATACTCTAATTATATATGTCTGATTTCAGAAGATGTACCAGTACCAGCACAATCAGAACTCGACAACTATGCAAAACCGGATAAACGCAAGAGGTACTCAAGTCTTAAGGCAACTTCTGATACTGCCCCAAACCACTACGAATACATCTTTAATAGAGGCTGAATTGCAAGGCTGAACAGAAGATCACGAAGACTGATTCAAAATAATGCCGTTAAAGACATAATCATTTGTAAAACGGCTGCAACACTCTAAAAGCGCAATTCCCAAGGTTGATTGAAGAAGCTATCCACATGCAAATCCTTGGAGAAAACAAAAGCTAAGATAACATGCAAACCATTTAATGTTGTGTACAAGAGTTGAAGTTAACGGGCAAAAATCTTGAAGCTATATATACATGATCTCTTGAATCAACAAAAGGTATCACACACGAGAACATCATTACTCTGAAAAATCATCAAGTGTGAAGAAAACTATCTAAAGCAAAACTCTCATATTCAAATTCTAAGTTCATAACTTTGTACTTAATCTTAGTGAAATATCACAGTGGTGATTACAGCTTTTTTAAGCAACTCTATACACTGTCATCAGAAGTTACGTAGTAACTAAGTCCTTGAGAGACCGGTTGGGTCAGAAGTCTCAAGAAGTCTAGGACTAGTTGAGTCTTAGAAGTCTGTTAGTCACAAACAATTGGTTTGTGCAAGATTGTTAGTCACCAGCAGTTTGGCTCGTGCACTGTATTGTGAGTCTTGACGGTTGGTCGTGCAAGTGTAATCAGGTTCTGATTATAGTGGATTAAGTCCTCGTTGAGAGAGGAAAATCACCTTGTTGAGGGTGGACTGGAGGTAGCCTTATTGAGAAGGTGAACCTGGATAAAAATAACTGTGTTCTGTCTATCTTTCTTTCAAACACAAAAAGTATCACTTATTCAACTCCCCCTTCTAAGTGTTTTCTCAACCTTCACTACCTTCAACTAATGGAATAGTACGTTCATGAAAACGTACAGGAGGTAATCCTTGGGGTGAAGAAAAAACATCTGAGAACCTGTTTAGTCAAATGGTGATATCTGGGTGAATATCTGGTTATGTACCACCTGCTACACGACCCACCTCATGGAATTGGAGTGTGAAGGATGCATCAATGGCATGAGTATTATGCAATCTTTTGATATGGTGGAATTGTGCCTGACGCGGATTCTTGTTTTTATCACCAAAGAGTGTGACAAAAATGTCCTTAAGATAAAATTTGATGGACAAGGCACTGTAGTCTGCTATGTGAGGACCAAGAGTCTTTAACCAGGGAACTCCCAATACCAAATCTACGCCTGTGATAGGTAACAGATACACAGGTAACTATAACTTGTGACCTTGAATAGTCACAGGTAACTCTTTAATGTACCCCATAGTAGTCAATGAATTACCATTGCCAACCATTACAGTAAATTTATCAGTTGATTGAATAGGAATTTTAAAATAATTTGCAATTCTGGTTGGAAGAAGTTATCAGAGCTTCTACTATCAAGAAGAACGCTGATATTGACACCCTCTACTTGACCTTGGAATCACAAAATGCTTGCACCATGGGAACCATTCAGAGCATGTAAGGAAAGTTGGTGTTCTGACTCTCCTACATGGCTATTGTTAGGTGACTCGGTGGTTCAGCTAGCTGAGATCCATCGTCATCCTCCTCTACTTGAAACAACATGTAGTGACGATTGGGACATTTGTGGTTGGGTGAGAATTTTTCATCGCAGTAGTAGCAGAGACCTTTTTCACGCCTAAGTTGCATTTCGGATCTGGTGATATTTCGAATCGGGTTAGATTTGGATGATGGTGGTGGGGTTTTTTGAGTGGGTGTTGGAAGGATCGGTTGTGGTGGGTTATTTTGATGCGTGGCAAGTGGTGTAGGGCAGTCATAGGATTTTGAGGTGGTTGGCGGTGGGGGTTTGGGTGGTGTGGGTTAGTATTTGTCTTCGTAGAGCCTAGCGAGAGCGAAGGCACGTGACAAAGAGGGGGTGTTTGTGCGATGACGCCATGTTTGATATCGGGCTTTAACCTACTGATAAAACAATCCAAGGTTGCTTCTAGGCTTAGGTCTTGGGCCCAGTTTTCTAGTATAGTGAAAGAAGAGTAGTAATCATCTACAATTGTGGTTTGGGTCGTTTTGAAAAGGTTTATTATGGGTGATTCATAAGGAGAAGGCCCAAATTCCATTTCTAAGGCCCTAGTAAACATAGCCCATGATTGAAATAGTTGGTTTCGTGTAAGCATCTGAAACCACGGCACCACGTCTTTCTCCATGTGCACAGCGGAAATGGTGAGACGTTAGTTGTCTGGCGTGCCATAGTAATCAAAAAATGCTCTGCCTTAAATATCCAATTCATCACGTCCGATCCATCAAATTGAGGGAAATCGAGCTTAATATTACGCACCTGAAATGGTTGCTGTTATTGAACAGAGGGTGTCGAGTTATTTCCACCAGTTTGTTGAGTCACCTGAAATGAATTGAGTTGAGATTCAACCCTTTCCAGACGAGCGTGATCTAGATGACGGTGTTGCATATATTCCGTGTGGCGCCGATCCGAGTCTTCGATGAACTTCTGCACAACTTTCCTAACTTCAGCAATGGAGCTTTCCATGGTTTTCATTCGAGTACCTCCAGCCATGGTGGACGACAATGAAACCACCAAATGTAATGGTTCCACACAACATATGACAGTTATGTAATAAGGGTTTGGAATTGCACTAGATTTTCAGTTTAACAGTACCAGTACAAGAATAATTCAGTACATAAGAAATGGTCTCAAACCAAAAGGGAAATATTACTAGAATAACAGAAAGCTTAAAAGCTCTGAGGGAGAAGAGAGACAGTTTTACGCATAATATTCCACACCATATTACTACCACTCTCTTCCTATTTAATGTAAACCTCCCCATATTTTTTGTTAGGAAATTTGGCTCTAGTGCCACGTCTAGGTTCCTGAAAGTTTGGCTCATTTACCTGTCCCACGTCCGATTCCATCATGGAATTATCCTCTTTTCCCTTATGCATAACAGACTCTTGGTCTTTCTAACTAGATGGGCATTGTTTTAGGGTTATTTTCTCTATTTTAATATTGTTAGGATTTTAGTCTTTCATTTGATCGAAGTGTCATTTTAAGGATTTGACATACTAATTGATGGCATGGTAGGGTCCGTGCGACAATCAACGTCATTTAATTAATACAAATTTTTATATTTAGGGGATGTTTGGTAAAAATAGTGGTTGGCTGATAAGTTAACTGATAGCTTATAGCTTATTGCTGATGGTTGATGACTGATAACTTATAGCTTATTGCTGATGGCTGATGACTGATAGCTTATAGCTTATAACTCATGGTTGAGATTGATAGCTGATAAGTTAATTAAAGTGTTTGGTAAAATTAGCGGTTCAACTAACTTATAAATGTAAAATGACACAAGATATTTAATATATAAGAATTTCATTTTTAATTAAAATAAATTATAAAGGATAAAAGTGGATTTTTGTTAAAATAATAAGGATAAAAAATGAAGAAAATATGATAAGCTATAAGCTATAAGCTAAAACGCTATTTGAAATAGCGTCTGAAAAATAAGCTATAAGCTATAAGTTCGTAATGAAAAAACGTTACCAAATGGGTATAAATTATCATTTGAGCTTATAAGCTACAAGCTATAAGCTATAAGCTCTAAAATTTGTCTTACAAAACAGACTCTTAAAACAAAAAAAAAAAATTGAGTCAAAACAACAAAAAAAATTAAAATTAACTTAAAATAATTGTTGTCGCTCATAATAAAAATAACAAAAATTTAGTATCATCATTAAGATCCATCATCTTGATCATCAACACCCACTTAACTCTAACATTATAAAAAAAACTCATCTTAACAAAACCATGTCATTTTCTCAAAAAAATATTCTTAAAGTTAATAATACTAACACATAGTTTAAGACTTGCAAATTTCCCACTTTCTTCCGTGCCAAAATTCATCCCTTATTTGAATTAAGGAAAAATGCGTGCCCATTCACCTTGTCTTGAGAATTATTCCTGCCACTCCTTAAATTTTACCTGACACCCCTCAAATGTTATGTTATTACCATATTAATATTGTAAAACATAAAAATTCATTTCACTATTCTATTGTATAGTAAAATGAATTTTTACTATATAGAATTGTCGCTTAATAGTGTAAGTGCAAGCACACACTCAACAATAGTTTTTGATTCATGGCAAACATCTTTATTGAACAAATATCAAACAACAAGTGAGTGACATAAGGAAAAACAAGCTTTTGGCACTTTTGGACATCTTAGGTCGACTCAACATAAGCCTAGGTCGACCTAGACTACTAGATTTAGCTTATGGAAGAGTTTGGATCATTTAGGTCGACCTACTCTCAGCCCAGGTCGACGTAAGCTGAAGGATGCAAGTAGATTTCAATTCTGCTTCATTTAGGTCGACTCAACTAATCACTTAGGTCGACCTAAAGCGAATGAAAATCAAAGGAACAAGCTTCAGCTGACTTTAGGTCGACCCAGAACTTCATCATGGCAACGTAACTAAAGACAATCAACTAACTTTTGAATCTCTTTCATTTATGTCGACCCAAGCATCTAGTAGGTCGACCTATCACGCCAAAATTCACGAAATTCTTGCTTTGTCTTCAGCCTATTCTGCTAGCACCTATATATATTATTTCCTGTCAATTATTGAAGTCAACACCAACAACTGAAAGATACACAAAGTCTTCTCATCTTCTCTCTTCTTCACAACTCCAACACAATTACACATAACAATTCTTGTGGTGAGGGTTTATGATCAAGATTGATAACGTCCATGGAAAGGGATTGAAGGTTCCTAGTGGGTGAAGATTTGTGGGGTTATTGGTGAATAAAATCTGCGGATTTTGTCTTCCAAGATTGGTGAATTTTGGGGGTTTTTTGTCTAGAGGCTTCATCAACGATTCAGCTGAGTGTAGAAGTTGAAGAACAAGGGTTCTATCAATTCACAACACTGCAGAAAGGGAATCAACAACAAGCTCTTGGAAGACACTTTATCTTGCTTAAGATCAAGGGGAAGAAGATACAAAGAATCAACATAATCGGTTTTATCATTATTGCTTTGTAATCTTCTTGTATAAACTCTTTTCAATCAATAATGAAAGACATTCCAATTCCCGTTTGGAATTGGGGGCATATGTAGTCGTAGCGAGGACGATCGACGAAATGCCTGAACAAATATCGTGTTCATTATCGCTTTTATCTTTTCGTTTACGTTGTGCTTATTTCTGGTTATAATCACAAATTGTTTAACAAATCAAAGCGTTAAACTTGTGTGATAAAATATGCAAACACATCACAAGTCACCACACTTTGATCCATAAATCAATTTTGTTATTATACACCATGTGTTTGATATATTGATCTCTTTGGAAATTATCCATACTGCATAGCATAGATCATTTCCTATTGATTACTTTCATCAATCAAATTCATTGGAAACAAGTTTATCCAAGTTAAACATTTAAACGATTTCTCTTATCATAATTTGTTGATTCTCTGAAAGTATTTCCATCTTCACATTATAATCAGTTTGTGTGTTTAAAGCATATCCGATCCTTCTCGTAGCGGTTCGGAGTAGACGCAAGTCGATTCCTATACGCTTTTGCCTAAATTTTTAAGAAAACCGCAAAAAAATCTGAAGTATCTATTCACCCCCCCTCTAGATACATAAGCCAAGCGTCTAACAAGTGGCATCAAGAGCTCTGGTTTATTCCTAGCTTCAAAAACACTTATCTGACAAATGGCTTCCAGACCTAAAGGGGCTCACGATAGAGCTCCAGTATTCAACAATGAAAACTACGGCTATTGGAAGGATTGTATGCATGTTCATATAAATTCCATTAATAGGAACCTTTGGACAGCCATCTCCAACGAACCTTTTCAAATTACTATGACCAATGCGGCTGGCGCTGTCATTCCTAAACCTGAAGTTAATTGGGATGTTGAAGATGAAAAGAAATATGGATACGATTGGAAAGCGAGAAATATTCTGATCTCATCTCTAGGAGTTGATGAATATTATCGTGTTTCCCATTATAATTCTGCAAAGGCTATGTGGGACACATTACAAATTGCACATGAGAGCACAAATGATGTCAAACTAGCTAGAATCAACATGTTAACTCAAGAGTTTGAACTCTTTCATATGGAAAGTGGTGAATCCATTGAAAATATACAAAAGAGATTCACACATCTTATAAATTGTTTAAATTCTCTTGATAGACCTGTTTTCAATGTAACTGCTTCTAATAAAATTTTAAGATGTTTGAACAGGGAATGGCAACCCAAATTTAAAGCTATAAAAGAAGCAAATGGTCTAAATACCTTAGACATCACCACACTCTTTGGTAAACTTGAAGAACATGAGCAACACCTTAAATGCCTTGATATGCATGAGCAAAAGGTAAAGAAAGAGAAGAACATGGAGAAAGAGGTAGAGAAGAAGTCAATAGCTCTAAAGGCTTCAAACTCCAAGTCCTCAAATAAAGAGCAAGAGGATAGTGATACAAGTGATGAGGAAGACTCGGATGATGAGGAAGTGGGACTGTTTGCCCGAAGATACAACAAGTACATAAGGAAAAATGGAGCAAAACATTCCGACAAAAGTTTGATCAACTATAGGAAGCAATTCAACAAATCCAAACAAGATGATAACAATAAAGGAAAATCCAAGGGTCCTTGCTTCAATTGCGGCAAAGTTGGTCATTACAAACCGGATTGTCCATATCTCAAGAAGGATAAAGACAAGAATCAAGGCAAAACTCACAACAAACCTAGAAGAGCTTACATAGCATGGGAAAGTGAGTCCTCAAGTGAAGACTCATCAAGTGATGAAGAAGAATATGCAAACTTATGTCTTATGGCTCATCAATACAAGAAAAAGAAATGTGTAAGTCATCTAAAACCTGAACTTGTAGATAAGGTATCTCATGCTCAATTAAAATTATCTTTTGAAGAACTACATAGAGATGCAATTGAGGCTTTCAAACTTTTGGCCTCAAATAAGAAAAAATTTCCATATCTTGAATCAAATGTTGAGAAGACCGAAAAGAACATGGAAGTCTTAAAACAATCTATGCTAGACATTCTAAAGAATAAAGTTGAGGAAGATCCTCCATCATGGGTTGGTTGTGAGACATGTCACATTTGGCAAAAAGAGGTAAGAGATCTTAAGGCCAAATTAGATAAGGCTCTACAACCAAAAGTGACTTTTTCTGTTGATCCTACTAAGTTCAAAAGATCGTATACTCCTTTATATAGCAAATACACTTTTGTACTAAAAGTATCAACTTGCAAACCAACACATTCTCATCATATTACTTGCTATTATTGTTGCAAAAAGGGGCACACCATTAAAAAATGAAAATTTAGGAGAATTCTAGTTCCTAAAGGAATATTTCAATGGTTACCAAAGTGCAACAATTTATGTACTCACTACCAAGGACCCAATGAAAATTGGGGACCTTCCACTCTAAATTAATTTTGCAAGAAAAGTGTCTTGACATTGCCGAAAGGTTGTGGTTCCTTGATAGCGGATGTTCAAGACACATGACGGGAGACATATCACTTTTTGTTGAGTTTCATGCTAAGAAAAAGGGGTATGTCACCTACGGAGACAACAATCGGGGAGCTATACTTGGTAAAGGAAGTGTAGGTAACCCATCTACCACAACCATATCTGATGTATTACTAGTAGAAGGTCTTAAACACAATCTCTTAAGTATTAGTCAGTTGTGCGACAAAAATTTTAAAGTCACATTCACAAATTCTGGTTGCACAATCGAACATATTAAGAAAAGAGATATTGTGTTTAATGGCACAAGAGTCAATAACATTTATATGCTAAATTTGGACGAAGTATCTAAGTCAAATGCCAAGTGTCTTATTGCCTTAGGCGAAGACTCATGGCTTTGGCATAGACGCCTTGCTCACATAAACTTTGACTTACTAAATAAGGTTGTCACAAAGGATTTAGTAATCGGTTTACCAAAAAATAAAGTTTTCAAAGGATCATCTATGTGATGCATGTAAAAAGGGGAAACAAACAAAAGTGTCTTTTAAATAAAAAAATGTGGTTTCAACATCACGATCCCTTGAACTTCTTCACATGGATCTCTTTGACCCTTCAAGGACTAAAAGCATAGGTGGAAACATCTATGGTTTTGTCATTGTTGATGATTACTCTAGATTTTGTTGGACAATCTTCCTACCTAGTAAGGATCAAATTTTTCCCGCATTTACTCAATTTTCAAGGTTGTGTCAAAACAAAATGAACACCAAAATAGTTGCAATCCGTAGTGATCACGGTGGAGAATTTGAAAATTATCATTTTGAAAAATATTATGACAAACATGGAATTGATCATAACTTTTCAGCTCCTAGAACACCACAACAAAATGGTGTGGTCGAACGTAAAAATCGTGTTCTAGAAGAGTTGGCAAGAACAATGCTCAATGAAGGAAATCTACCTAAATATTTCTGGGCCGATACTATTAGCACTGCATGTTATGTTTTGAATAGGATACTAATTCGTCCTATACTAAACAAAACGCCATATGTGTCAACTCTGGCCTGGGTATTGGGCCTTTTACCTCATAGAACATCTCACCCAACCTGCAAACAGAGAAAATATGTGGTCCCCACGGGGACCCATAATATAGTCCAGAATGCGAGAAAGTAAATATGATATGCAAGCAGAAAATAAACATGATATACAAGCATATATACATGATATAAACACATAAATAAACAAAGAAACACCCAATAAACGAAACAAACAAAGGCTAGGATCGACTCGCTAAGAATGGACCAGCACAGGTCTATCACATCCCCAGCAGAGTCGCCAGCTGTCGCTACCGCGAAAAATGGAATCAGAGTCGCCACTAATATATTCATCCCATAAGGGAAAGGAATACTAGGAACCTAACTCGAAACAAGGACAAGGTCTTTCGACCAGAGAACAGGGCACGGGAGTCGGTTACGCAAGGGGAAGGTGTTAGCACCCCTCGCGCCCATCGTACTCGATGGTATCCACCTATGTTTGTTTCTATCTAAAGGGTGTATCTATGTCTAAAACCTAAATGCGAATGCATGCAAAAGAAATACGGGGAAAAAGAAGGAATTATTTACAAGTGTGCTCGCTTAGGCCCCGCGACCCAATGCCTACGTATCCCTTACAAGGAATCAGAGCTACCGTAGTTCGGCTCCATAGTTTCCATTTGTTTTGTGTTTTTTAGTTGAACAGAGGTTAAGGTCACAATCCACGATGCTCGACCTTTGGAGACTTATACGCCTACTTTTGGAAAGGACTTAACTTGTTCTTAAGTGCCTAACAAGGCAAAAGAATGAACTTGGGTTTGTGTTTTTTATGTAACTACATGATGAACAAAACCCAATATAAGGTTCCGCACCACTTCGTCACTTTGTTTTAATTCGAGCCTTTATTAAGTGTTTTGAATGTTTTTGGTTGAGTGTTTTTTAAGGGAATTTACTTTGCAATTCGAATCACATAAAAAATGTATAATGATCGAGAAACAGATTAGGGAATGAATCCCACTCACTCCTATCCCATTATATAATGTTCAAGAAACAGATTAGGGAATGAATCCCACTCATTTCTATCCCATTAATTAATGTTCGAGAAACAGATTAGGGAATGAATCCCACTCATTTCTCTCCCATTAAGTAGTGACCGAGAAACAGATTAGGGAATGAATCCCACTCATTTCTATGCCACTAAGTGATTGAGAAACAAATTAGGGAATGAATCCCACTCATTTCTCTATCACTTTCTTAATGTGATTCGGATCTTTATTTATTAGTGTTTTAATGTTGAAAAGAAAAAAGAAATGAAAGAGGGGAGACTAACCTATTCTCTAATCTAAGTTGTTATTCTAGTCTAGGTCTAATGTTAACATGGTGACTAAATTCTAAAAGGAGCATTAAAATGGTATTAACAAAATAGGCCAAAATTATGGCCAAAAACTAAACAACAAAATCACACAACAATTATACAACAAATAGCATGGAAATGATACAAAAACATAAAGAAAACGATTCAAGTATTAGTGCAAAAAAAAGAACCTAAAAACTAATATTTTTATGGGTTTTTAATGGGAGAAAGCTAAGGCTAAAATCTAACAATTAATTCCTAAACAAAACACCTAAAATCTATTTAGAAAATGATGAATTTTATTATGTTTATTACCTAAAAATCTACCCTAAAGTTAAATGATTTTTATCATGTTTTTCAACTAAAAATAATAGAAAAAGGACTATACGAAAAAAACTAATTTTAACATGAATTAATATGGGCTCAGGGGGTGTGAATGTAAAAACAAGGTGTGAAGAAAGAACTGGGGCGCTACAGCCCAAAGAATTAGCTCATTAGAATTTTTTTATGGAGATTTTAGTCAAAAAATAAACAACATGGGCCAAAGGGAGGTGTGTTGATAGCATTTTTCGTATGGCCCAAAGCAATTGTCTTGATCCAATTCCCTTTTTAAGAATCTTGTTAATCAAACTTTATTAAGTTTCAATTAATCCAAATTAAACCAGATTTTAACTCACTAAGTATCTATTATGTTAACTAAAACATATTAATTGAAAAAGAAAAAAATAAAAATTTATTAAAATTAAAAGAGGGGCTAGGGTTAAGAAATAGTGACCCTTGAAGTTTTCTGAGCGAGTCTTCTTCCTCTCACTTGCGAGCGCGACGGCGGTGAATCCTTTGCATCAACGGCGACGGCACGGTACGGCGGTGGCATACTTATCCTCCCCGTTCGGATCTCTCACCTCCCTCGCATCCCTCTCTGCGTTTTCTCAGCCCTCCCCGATCAAGCTCTCTAATCTCTTCGTCTTTCTGATTCATCATCTCTGCGCTTCTCTTTCTTTTTTTGTTTTTTGAATAGTCGTTGTTGCGATGCAGGTGCGGGGCGAAGATGATGAAGCTTCAAGAGTGTTGAAATTCCACTCTCAGATTGATATTGGTCGCGGCGATGAAGACCCGAGTTGATGATGAGAAGAGGAATTGGATTGAAGCACGTTGAAGCTATTGCAGAGAGGTGAGGATTGATGAAGACTCTCGATTGAAGAACGAAGATGATGTGTGGAGTTGTTGTGGTCGATTGAAGTTGAAGAGAGATCGATAGAGGAGATGACGGTGATCTTCTCTGTTGAATTGCGAATTGTTGAAGGTTGGGTGAGTTCCAATTCTTTTACTTTCTGTTATGCGAATTCTTTTAGTTTCTTCTCTTTTCCAATGGTGAATTGAACATAGGATTTTACAGGTTGATTTTCTGGTCTCTTTGATTTCTGTTGAAGTCGTGAAGGAGATTCAAGCTATGGTGGTTGTGGAGAGAGTGATTAGGTGTAGAAGATGAAGAAATTGAGGTGAGGGATGAAGGTGATGATTGAAGAAGGTGATGAAGATGGATTCAAGAAGAAGATGAAAATGGAGATGAATGAGAGTGGTGGAGGAGATGGAAACAGAGTGAAGAATGGTTGAATTGAAGAGTGAAGATGCTGAATGGAAGTGAATGAGAGTCTCCAGAAACTGAATCATAGAGCAGTGCTCTTGTTATTGTGGTGGTCGTTTTCTTTACCTCCCCGTTTCACTTGGGAGGACGGCACGCTAAACCCTTCACGCGAAATTTGGAAGGAGAATGCGCCTGTGGTGGGATGAATTTTGTTTCAGTTCTTCCTACGATATCACACGAACTTTCTTATTGGTCCTACGAGTAGGAAAGGGAAAAAAAGATCTCAACTAAACCCTAGGAGTTTACTAAGTGTGGGGATTTACACCTAGACTAGAAATTCTGGAGTCCGGGAGGTCGGTTATACATAGGGAAGTGTTTAAACACCCTACATATCTGTAGTACTCTACAGGAACCTTCTCTGTGTCATTGTGATTGTGTTTATTGCTAATGATTGGGAAAGTTTCTCCTTTGTATTAGGAGAAGGAATTGAATTGATTTGAAAAAGACAGACAGACAGACAAACTGACTATTTTTGGTATTTTATTAGCTCGCTGAGATTCCTTGTGAACCTCATGCCTACATATCCCTAGTGGAAGTCAGAGCTTAATGTAGTTCGGGGAACTAACTAGGGAAATTACTTGTTTTTGGGTGCCTTGCTTGAAGCTCAAGGTTGAAGCTTGGAATTAAATCTCTGTTTACAGTAAAGAGACATGAAATCATCTCTACAGAGAGGTATTTGTACTATTCTACCACAAACATTTAAAGGAGTGACAGAATAACTGGATTCATTTCATTCAAGAGGGGGACCTTACTTGTGTATGTGCAAGTATACCAGTCAAATGCCTCTTAAATGAAAGAAAGATGCTCATCCAAATTAGGGAAAGTTACCACATGTCTGGGTTTTACTGCCAGCTCATGCCTTTCAAAATCCTAAATGGGAGACTTGATTAAAATTGAAAGTGAAATGGAAATGTTTGTTTGAATGTGGTAGAGTAGTAAAAATATCTCTCTATAGAGATAAGCTATATCTATCTACTGTATAAAAGATTTGACTTTAGCTGGCTTGTATGAGGCCCAAGCTTGAGGCTTTTTGATTGATTTATTAATTATTATTGACTTTGGGAGATGACTCCACTGGGGATTAATTACAGGGTATTTTTGTGTTCTGTACAAAGCCCAGAATTGAGGCTGACTCTACTTAGGGAGACTCTATTTATGTGCCTTGTACAAAGCCCAAGGTTGTGGCTAACTGTTGAGGATAATTGAATGAATGACTCTATTTTATGTGCCTTGTACAAAGCCCAAGGTTGTGGCTGACTCTAGCTAGGGAAAACATTATTTTCTGCCTTGTACAAAGCCCAAGGTTGTGGCGGACTCTTAAATAAACTGAGTATGGATGACTCTAAGGGGAAAAGATCCTAGGTGTTAGGAATCTTTGACACATGAAAATATGGTTTATCTGCCTTGTACAAAGCCCAAGGTTGTGGCTACTGAATGATGAAGAACTCACTGGGGAGACTCTATTATCTGCCTTGTACAATGCCCAAGGTTGAGGCTGACTCTTGACAGGGGAGTTTTATTGTTTGGGTGCCTTGTATGAAGCCCAAGGTTGAGGCTAACTATTTTTGTTGGTTTTGACTCTACTGAGGAGATTTTATTTATTAAAAGACTGTTTTTCTTTGGAAGCTAACCCTTTCCAGGGATTTTGACTCAGCTGGAGAAATTGTTTGGTAAAAGACTGACTTTATCATGTTTTTTGGAGGCTGACCCTTTCCAGGGGTTTTGACTCTTTTGGGGAAATTATCTCCTAAGAGAAATGAATCTTTTTTATTGATATTTATTAATTAACTTTGGAGGCTAACCCTTTCCAGGGGTTTTATTGAAATGAAGGAATGTGTGGAAGCTAACCCTTTCCAGGGATTTTATTGAAATGAAGGAATGTGTGGAAGCTAACCCTTTCCAGGGATTTTGTTGAAATGAAGGAATGTGTGGAAGCTAACCCTTTCCAGGGATTTTATTGAAAAGATGGATGGCAGAAAGATTATCTAATGGAGACTTCTTGTTTAAAGCCCAAGATGAAGGCTGACACATGCTGAGGATGATCAAACATGGATCCTAGACTCTGCTAAGGAAGATTGATGAAGATAAGGGTGACAGAGACTGTCCATGTCTCTCATTCCAAAAGGTGTACTCAATGCAAAATTGAGACAAACTTAGCTTGTTTAAAGTCTGGTTTAAATTGGAAGAAACTCACCAGGGTAGGCTAAAAGGTGACTAAAGACCTGTTCCTATGTTTATAAGAAACCTGATGGGTCCTTGTATACAAGCTCAAGAGGAAGCTGGAAATGCTTTTAAGAAGCCTGTGGGTCCTTGTACAAAGCCCAAGAGGAGGCTAATCGAGGGTCCTTGTTATAGCACAAGAGAAAGCTATGTAGTTTTGAACTTATTTTGGCTCTAAGCAAATGGGTAAGAGGTTTCACCGGGAATAATTCCTCTTTGGGTGGATGTGTCCTATTATTTGGATTCTAAGGTTTTTGCCAAGATGTTTCACCGGGAATAATTCATCTTGGGGGTTTGAACTACAGATCTCTAATTAGGAAAGAGCCTTCACCGGGAAGACATTCTCAATCCTAGGTCATATTCCTATAATATATATATATAGTTTAACTGTCCTAAGGTTTATACTCAAACGTAGTTCTAAACTAATATATATGCACAGTTTATATTTGACAGTAATTTAAATAAAGACTGTAAATTGAAAGCTTGTAAAGCCTAACCTGGATGGAGTGGAGGCCTTTGAAGAAGTATGTACAGAGCCTCAACAGTAATTTTGTTGTTTTGTTGATAACAGTTGAATATATATATGATAAACAGTTAATGGTTTTTGAAAACAGAAGAAGTGAAGATGGACAAAGGTCACATAGGTATCTGAAGAGTTTCACCGGGAATAATGCCCTTCAAATACCAGAAGAATGTTTTGAAAACAGAAAGAAGATTTTGAAAATACAGTTTTGAAAACAAGCTAAGAAGAGAAGGTTTTTGGGACTTACACTCTATTAGAGGCCTACTTTACAGTACTGGTGTAAAAGCAATTTGAAAATGATTTGGAATGATACAAGGTTTTGTTGTTTGAAAACCTTAATCATCCGTTTAATTAGAGATTGAAAACAGTTTTGAATATTGACAAAAGTCAACTTAATCAAAGTAAAGATGAAATCTATACCCAATTAAGACCTAAACAATTAGGGTTTTATCATAAACTTTATTTACAAAATGATTAGGTTAAAACAAAGTGAATATATGTATTTAAAGTATTTAAGAAAACACTTAAAACATACTATTTTAAACCTAATAAAAATATATGAAAAAAATAATATTTTTATGATTTTTTTTATTTATTCACAAAATAGGTATATTAAATGATAAGTGTGTGAAAAATGAAGTGAAAATAAATTAATTTGATAGGTTAAATAAATATGTGAAGTTTGTGAGAAAATGAAAGAAATTGTGTGTTAAAAAAATAGTTTTGGCCCTTGGAGGGTTTGAACCCACGCCCTCTAGGTCACACACTCAAAACAAACGCCACTGAGCCAACGCGCGTGTGGTGATAGTAACTTGCATTCATTTGGTTATGTTTCAAAACAACTAGTAAATCATTGAAAAATAAAAGAATCAAAAAGTCTGGGGCGAGGGGGATTCGAACCCCAGACTTGAGGCATGATGAGACTAAGGGCGTATGGGAGGCCACTAGGGCAAGTTTGTTCAGTCGTTTAAGGAACGCATACCATTCAAAATAAAATAAACTTTGGCCCCAGATTCAAATTTTGCGCGCCATGGCCATAGTCATCTTCTTCCTCGAGCTCAAAGATTTTCAAAATCCTAACTCTCTGGTTTCTCAACTAAATGACATGATGTAAACATCAATCTTGTTCTAAATTTCCTCACGAATCCAGATATGTAGCTAACATTTATTTATATGAACTATAGCTACCTAATTTCTCAGAAAACTCTAAGAACATATAAACCCTAAATTTGAAATTAAATGACAAACAAGATGAATAAATGCAAGATGATAGAGGGTTTTCAATCCTCTGATGATGCTAAACAAGATAGAATCGAGCTTTAACTCAGTGAGTGCTTAAATTAAAGAGGTGAAGTTCAGAAACTTACCTCTGAAAATGGAGGTCGTGAGGATGATGGAGAGCACCTGGGCTTGAATGAATGATCTCAATAGCTTCCCTGAGACTCAATGACGCTAACTGAATGCTTATTGGAGCTTGAATCCTCCTGAATTGCTCTATGGACCTCCCTCGATTTCAGCTTCAAGTGAACATGGAGGGTGTTGATTCTTGAGTTACAGATGAGCTGCAGCCATCTGGTTAGCTTCACTATGACCTGAGGAGTGTGCCTGGATGATTGGCTTGGCTCAGAACCTCCTGAATCACTCTATGGACCTCCAACTGCAAATGCTCCAAAGTGAGAGCAACAATGGTGTTCCTCTACTTACAGAAGTGATCCAGGTGCTTGGATCACCTCAAATGACCTCCCTTGAGATGTTAGAATGCTCACTTTCCAAAGATAAGCTCTGGTTTGAAGAAATCGATTCTTCTTGCCAAAGAACTTTGAAAAACAATGAACATGAGAAAAGAAAGAGAAAGCAAGGAATATGGTTGCTTTGGTGTGTTTTCTGAATGAGAATGAGGCCTCTATTTATAGGCAAATGTCTCAGTACTGATTGGGAGAGTGAGCTTGCTTAGTGAAGCAAGTTTGGTTTCTTAGCCATGAAGAAATTCAAAGAATATTCCAAGTGCAATGATGAGCTCTTTGATACCACTCCCTAGCCATCGGTTTTGCTTGATCTTAGGGGACCAAATGGCTGCAGAAATGAGCTCCAATTGGTTGGGAGAAGATTCCTTTGATGAATCACCAATTTGTCATAAATTCAAAAATGCAATCATTACATAATCACATGCCTTTGTTTTTGGGAATCTTCTCTAATCCTTATGCAATGATGGAAATTGATGTATGGTATGGTTTCGGATGCATTAGAGGTCGTGTAGCATCACTTAGTGAAGCAAAATGTACAAAATTGCAAAGTTTCAAATTGTACATGACCTATAATTTTACTTCATGAGGCCAACTTTGAACAAGCATAACTCCTAGCTCAAATTGAATTTGGAGAAGGTTGAACACAATTTGGAAAGCCCTAAACATCTACTTTAAATCATTAGTTTATGTCTTCTTCAGAATCATTTGGGAAATTTGTGAAAAATGAGCCCAAAGTTGGATGAAAACTAGGTTAAAACACTTAGAAAAATTTCTAAGTGTTTATGACCTAAACTTCAAAATTTCCAAAACTTCATAAATGGTTGATCTTTTGGAAAAAGTTCCTTTGTAAGATGTTGTTTTATTTTGCAAGATCTACAACTTTCATGTTGGAAGTTTTTTGAGTTGTGTAGGTGAAATTTTGAGTTCTCACTATGCCTTAAAAAACCCTAATTCCCGACTTTTTGCTCCTTGATGGATTTCTTTGAATTTCTTTGGTCAAATGACTTTAATATCCATATATTGATGATATTGATCCTTGAAAGTCATTTTTTGACCAAAAACCTTAAAAGTCAAAGGTGATCCCATACAGTTGACTTTTGCCTGACAAAGTGAATTTTTGGACTTTTGTGTAGAAACAAGATCTTATCCTCAAATGAATGATGTAAATGGATTATATTGAGGTAGTAGAGACTCTTGAATCATATCTTAAGTTTTGGATTCATGCCCTGATTAAAAGTCAACTATCTTGGTGAATTAGGTCAAAAACCCTAATTGTCGACCAGAGGACAATGATGACTGTAGACCTTGAACTGAGATGTAATGTCCAGTGGATCTTGTCATATGGGTTATTTGAAGATGATTGATGTCTTTGAATGGTTCCCTGGGGCTTTTTAGGGTTTCCCAAAAGTGATCCCTGATTTTAGTCCTTGATAGCTCCAAACCCTAGTCTGTTGATCTGAGTAACCCTGTGCTTAGAGGACTGGGTGTCTTAATCAATCATAGGTGTAATAATGAGGCTTTTGAGTCTTATGATTGTATTAGAGACTAATCCCTCTATTGATTGATCCTTTGCCTGAGTTTTCTTGTCTTTGAATACCCTCGATTGAATGTCAGGCTGCTCTGGGTACTTGCTTTGACTTGATGAAAATCCTGAAGATATGTCATCTCAGGGGGGTCAAAAATTAGGGTATGACAGATGCCCCTATTTAAGTTTCTTTTATCTGGAGGGAGAGAGATTGAGATCTCGATCTCTCCTGCGTAAAAGAGACTTAAATATCAAAGAATGCCCGAATTTTGGGCACTCCTGAGATGATAAAATCTTTGCATGACTTGATCCCGTTGTCGCGCTTGGCGGGGGATGAGGAGACAAACTCCTGCAGAAATACTTAACGTGGATTCTGGTGAATGGATGGCAATGTAGGATGCGCAATCCGTCTTCTTTAACTAAGTGTTGATACTTAGAAAAAGGTAAACAACCTCCCCTTCGCTTCGGATGTCCATATCTCGAAACTGGTCTTAGTCGCGTTTGGACAATATCTCAGATAAAGAGAAAATTTCCAAAGGTTTGTTTCCTCATCAAACTTCTTACCAGCACTTGGAGGTAAGATACCATTTGACGGTAATAAAGAAACTTCAAGGTTTTGTTTCCTCGTCAAACTTCTCATCAGCACTTGGAGATGAGATACCATTTGACGGTAATAAAGAAACTTCAAGGTTTGTTTCCTCATCAAACTTCTTACCAGCACTTGGAGGTAAGATACCATTTGACGGTAATAAAGAAACTTCAAGGTTTTGTTTCCTCGTCAAACTTCTCATCAGCACTTGGAGATGAGATACCATTTGACGGTAATAAAGAAACTTCAAGGTTTTGTTTCCTCGTCAAACTTCTCATCAGCACTTGGAGATGAGATACCATTTGACGGTAATAAAGAAACTTCAAGGTTTGTTTTCTCATCAAACTTCTTACCAGCACTTGGAGGTAAGATACCATTTGACGGTAATAAAGAAACTTCAAGGTTTGTTTCCTCATCAAACTTCTTACCAGCACTTGGAGGTAAGATACCATTTGACGGTAATAAAGAAACTTCACCATCTTCCCTTTTGACTTGACGTCTTTGAAAGATTGTCATATGGGCCCGCGCTCTTTTGAGGGGCTAATGACTTTGTTTGAAGGCGGACGAACTGTTTTCGGGGTGAAAACTGCCATTCGTCGACTGGTGCCTGGGGAATCAACAAACTGTTTTCCTAAGAGGAAAACTACCATTCATCGATTCTGTGGGGAACTAATCATCCCTGAAACAGACAAACTGTTTTTCCTTGGGGAAAGACTACCATTTGTTGATCTCTTGAGTATTTAACGGACAAACTGTCTTTCCTTGGGGAAAGACTACCATTTGTTGATCTCTTGAGTATTTAACGGACAAACTGTCTTTCCTTGGGGAAAGACTACCATTTGTTGATCTCTTGTGATAGAAAGTGAGCAAACTGTCTTCTGATGAAAGAGACTGCCATTTGCCGACTTTGTTGGGGAATCTGAACTATCTTCTGGACGAAGACTATCATTCGCTGACTCCGCTGGGGATCATGAACTATCTTCTGGATGAAGACTACCATTCACTGATTCTGCTAGGGAATCATTCGTCGATCTGCTGGGAGATTCTGAATTATTTTCTTTGACGAAAACGTGGCATCTCTCGACCCTGCTGGGGAAATACCAAACCTCCAGGGAATTCCAAAATGTGAAGCAGACTATCTTATCTGAAGAAGACTGTCGAATGTCGCTTTGCAGGAGAATCTCGGCTGAGGAATTCCAAAAGTGAACAAACTATCTCTTTGAGGGAGACAACCATTTGTTGACTTGCTTGGGGAGATCCTTGTGTATGAACTGTTGTCTCGAAGGAAAAAGTTTCTCCGGAACTTGCAGGGGAAACTTGAGTTCATGCCTCAATGACTTAGGTATTCACAGGATCAAAGCCTGATTCGACTATGCAATTATGATGTAATGTATGCATGAATATTATGACAATGATAAAATGTAAAGCGAATGTGAATAGAATTGTCGCGGATGTAAAATCCTAAGATACGACTTGAACTCTTGTTGACCAGAAGATGTCCTCTTCTTGTAGTTCGAACTTTGTTGGGAATACCTGGTTATCAGTTGTCCGCTGTCCGAAGTGAGTAATATGAATTGAAGTAAAGATCCGTCATCGGGAGATGTTCGCAAAGCGACCTCATGGGGAAAACTTGGTTCCCGGAGTCTCAACCGTTCTCGGAGCAACTGTTTGCATTCTTCCTATTGTTTGTAAACCTTAGAAAGAAATTTCACCTTTATTTTTGCAAGTAAATTCATTTTTATGAAAACATTTGTTTCAAGAAATTGACTGTTTAAACTTAAGATGCATTTCAAGAAACTGAATAAGACTAGATTGCAAAGGAAAAGCACAAGGCTCAAATTATTATATATGGAATGGTAATCAGCCAAATGCTTGATTCCATGGAGTATTTACAAAGTTGGAAATTGGTAATTTTCGGGAAAAGGGCTACGATGAAACGTGACGACCGTTATTTCTCCCTTCCACTCCGAGTTGCGCTGTATTCGTGCTTCGTAAAAGATGACCTACTGCTGATGAACATTCCGCTATGGATTTTGAATGATCAAGTTTGTCCTGAACACAGTTACTTGCCATATATCCCTAACTTTTGCGTAAACTACCCCTTTCGGGTTTTAATTTTACTGGGATTGATTATTATATTTTTTATGTCTCTAATTTTTGCCTGAATCGCCCTTTCGGGTTTTCGATTCACCGAGACGCTCTTTTTTGCCTAAGTCGCTCTTTGCGAGTTTTCAACTTAGCGAGCTATTTTTTTGTTTATTTAGGCGAAGTATTTCTTGACTGCGTCGACGTTCACAGGACGGGTGAATTCTTCTCCATCCATAGTCGTGAGTATTAAGGCTCCTCCTGAGAAAGCTCTCTTGACCACGTAGGGGCCGTCATAATTGGGAGTCCATTTCCCTCTCGAATCTGTGAGAAAAGATTGAATCTTTTTGAGTACAAGGTCGCCTTCTTTGATTGTGCGAGGTCGAACCTTTTTGTCGAAAGCTTTCTTCATTCTTTGTTGATATAGTTGTCCGTGGCATAAAGCTGTCATGCGCTTTTCTTCGATTAAGTTCAATTCATCGAATCTGCTTTGACACCACTCGGCTTCTGTTAATTTTGCCTCCATCAAGACTCTCATTGATGGGATTTCAACCTCTATTGGTAAGACTGCCTCCATGCCATATACAAGGGAGAAAGGAGTTGCTCCAGTCGAAGTACGTACTGATGTACGGTAACCATGAAGAGCATACGGGAGCATTTCATGCCAATCTTTGTAAGTAATGACCATCTTCTGAATGATTTTCTAGATGTTTTTGTTAGCTGCTTCTACAGCTCCATTCATCTTTGGTCTGTAAGGAGATGAGTTGTGATGTCCAATCTTGAATTCTTCACAAAGCTCCTTCATCATTTTGTTATTCAAATTTGACCCATTGTCAGTGATTATCTTGCTAGGAACGCCGTAGCGACAGATGATGTGATTCTTGATAAACCTGACGACAACCTGTCTTGTAACGTTTGCATATGAAGCAGCTTCAACCCATTTGGTGAAATAGTCTATGGCTACCAAGATGAAGCGATGTCCGTTGGACGCTTTTGGTTCGATCATTCCAATCATGTCGATTCCCCACATGGAGAAAGGCCAAGGGGAAGAGAGTATGTTGAGAAGAGATGGTGGCACATGAATTCTATCGGCGTAGATCTGGCATTTGTGACACCTCTTTGCGTACTGGTAGCAATCTGACTCCATCGTCAGCCAATAATATCCTGCTCTCAGTATTTTCCTGGTCATGGTGTGCCCATTGGTGTGAGTACCAAAGGAACCTTCATGTATTTCTCTCATGAGTATTTCTGCTTCTTTTCTGTCAACGCATCTGAGCAGAACCATGTCGAAGTTTCTCTTGTACAGAACATCTTCATTCAGGAAGAATCTACAAGCTAACTTTCTCAAAGTCTTTCTATCTTTCTATGACGCCCCAAGAGGGTACTCTTGCTTTTGAAGAAAGTTCTTGATGTCGTGATACCACGGTTTGTCGTCGATGATTGCTTTTACTGTGAAAACATGAGCGGGCCTATCCAGGCGCATAACATCGATCTGAGGAACGTCATTCCAATGATTTATCCTAATCATGGAAGAGAGTGTGGCTAATGCATCAGCCAAATTGTTTTCTTCACGAGGAATGTGATGAAAATCTACCCTGTCGAAGAATGGTAACAATCTTCTTGCGTAGTCTTTGTAAGGAATTAGCCCTGGTTGGCGTGTTTCCCATTCTCCTTTGATTTGATTGATGACCAAAGCAGAATCTCCATATACATCCAAGTGTTTGATTCTTAGATCCATGGCTTCTTCGAGACCCATGATGCAAGCTTCATATTCGGCCTCATTGTTTGTGCATTTGAAAGTTAATCTGGCAGTAAATGGAATATGGGTACCCTGAGGTGTAACAATGATTGCCCCAATTCCTCGTCCATAAGCATTGACAGCTCCGTCAAAGATTAAGCCCCACTGGGATCCTATCTCAGGTCCTTCGTCTGGTAGTGGCTCATCGCAATCTTTCATCTTGAGGTACATGACGTCCTCGTCCGGAAAGTCGAAACTGGTTGATTCATGACCATTGAGTGGATGGTGAGCCAGGTGCTCAGCTAGAATGCTTCCTTTCACGGCTTTCTGTGCGTGATACTCAATGTCGTATTCTGATAACAACATCTGCCAACGGGCAATTCTCCCGGTTAAGGCAGGCTTCTCAAAGATGTACTTGATTGGATCCATATGAGAGATCAAACAAGTAGTATGTCGAATCATGTACTGGCGGAGACGCTTGGCAGCCCAGGCCAAAGCACAACACGTCTTCTCGAGCATGGAGTAGCGGGATTCACAGTCAGTGAATTTCTTGCTTAGGTAGTAGATGGCATGCTCTTTTCTCTTTGTCTCGTCTTGCTGTCCAAGGACACAACCCATGGAGTCTTCTAAGACGGTTAAGTACATTATCAAAGGTCTTCCTTCCACTGGAGGAGACAAGATGGGTGGTTCGAGCAGATATTCCTTAATGCTGTCTAACGCTTTCTGACAATCGTCTGTCCAGACGCAACTTTGATTTTTCCGTAGAAGTTTGAAAATAGGAGCGCAAGTTGCAGTCATGAGATATATGAATCTCGAGATGTAATTCAGACGTCCAAGAAATCCTCTAACTTGTTTCTCGGTTCTGGGCGAAGGCATTTCTTGAATTGCCTTGACTTTGTCTGGATCTACTTCAATTCCTCGTTTGTTGACAATGAAACCAAGGAGTTTTCCTGAATAGACACCAAAGGTGCACTTATTGGGATTCAGGCGAAGCTGAAACTTCCGTAAGCGTTGAAATAACTTTGTCAGATTCTGTATGTGATCTTCTTCATTTTCTGATTTGGCAATCATGTCGTCCACATAGACTTCCACTTCCTTATGCATCATGTCGTGGAAAAGCGTAGTCATGGCTCTTTGATAAGTTGCCCCTGCGTTCTTTAGTCCAAAAGGCATAACACGGTAGCAGAACATGCCCCAGGGGGTGATGAAAGCTGTTTTTTCCATGTCTTCAGGTGCCATTTTGATTTGGTTGTATCCTGAAAATCCGTCCATGAACGAGAAAACTTTGGATTTTGCTGTACTGTCTATCAACATATCAATATGTGGTAAAGGAAAATCATCCTTAGGGCTAGCTTTGTTCAAATCTCTGTAGTTGACGCACATGCGGACTTTTCCGTCTTTCTTAGGAACGGGAACAATGTTAGCTAACCACTGAGGGTATTCTGAAGTGACGAGGAAACCTGCGTTGATCTGCTTTTGAACTTCCTCTTTGATTTTCATGGCCATCTCCGGATGAGTTCTTCTTAATTTTTGCTTGACCGGAGGGCATTCTGCTTTTAATGGCAAGTGATGCTCCACTATACTGGTATCCAACCCTGGCATATCTTGATAAGACCAAGCGAAGACATCTGAGAATTCTTTGAGCAGCTGTATCAAACTCTCTCTGATCTCCGAACTGAGCGAAGCTCCAATCTTAACCTCTTTTCTGTTTCCATCGGAACCAAGGTTAATGATCTCTAGAGGCTCATTGTATGGCTGAATGGCCTCTTCCTTTTGTTGAAGTAATCGTGAAATTTCCTTTGATATTTCTTCGTCTTCTTCTTCCTCTGCCTCGAATACAGGAAACTCAAAGCTTGGAGAAGTCATACGGTCGCACGTTTCAACGGGGTATTTTATGATTAATCTGCATATGTGTGATAGGTTTTATTTAGACAACGAGGGAAGACTCGGTGTATGCAGTTAATGATTTTTTGATGTTTTTTAAGGGTGTTTTTTAGGATTACCAATTTCCGAAAAAAGAAAAGGGAAAACTAAACGAAGGAACAGAATGACATTTTTATTTATGGACAGTCATTTCTTGAAACAAAGACCCTATAAAACAAAACTCTATTGCTTTGGGCGAAGCAAAGAGGGACATTTAACTAAGAAATAGTAAAATGCAAAGCCCTATGAAACATCTCTTCACCCTGGGCTATGGTGAGAGGACAAAATAACGGTGAAAGTTCCTACTTAGGAGTGCGAACAACAGTTGAAACTTCAACAGCTGTCCAATAGTGGCGAACCCCATTGTGCACTAAGTAATCTGGAACCTTAGGCTTAAGCTGGCCTGTGGTAGGTCTTGATTTACCAACCACTGTCTTTGCAACACTCAGACGATCTTCTTCTACTTCAGCAGACTGAGCGGTGTGAGCATACCCATTTCCGAGTGGAGTATGTCGGTTTTTCTTTTGAGGAAACTTCCAATCTTCTGAATGGAGAGACTCGTTGTCAGAGACACTTTCGAGATCATCCTCTTCTGTATTTTGGTCTTGCTCTTCTCCCAAGATGGTATTGACTAGATATGTGAACTCTAGATCCTTAGCCTCGGAAGGTGACTTGGGGATATAATCCTCAATGATGATTTCACTAGTTGATGATGAATAGCAAGGGTTATACATCTCTTTTGGCTGAGAGAGGTACTCAAAGTCAATGTTCCATCCATTTGGAACAATATCTTCAAGAGAGATTCTTGAACTTTCAGGAGCGGAGTATTTCACCATGTAGTCGAATTTTCCGCTTGGTTCTCCTAATGTATCCCAAGTCTCTTCGGGGATAGGAGGAACTTCTTCTGATGAACCATGACTTCTGGTGGTGAAGCTGTCAGTAACTTCATCCCTGCTTGGTTGAGTCTTACTTTCAGATCCTTTAGTCGGATAACAGCAAGGTGGATCAGACTCTGGTAGGGAGATATATCCTGCTCTGTTAAGATAGGATAACCATTCCTCTTCATCGGTGTTTTCCGTACCGATGGTATTGACTGTTTGTTGAACAGGTTGAAGAAAACCTCCACTGCAGAAAGTTTCTTGAATTGGGAGAACTACCTCAATCCCCGGGATAGCTTTTGATGATGTCGGAAAGAATCCAATTCCTGTTCTGTTCTTGTTGTTGGTAGGAATATTAATGTGCCCCCAACCACTGGTAGTGCCATCCTTTACAACTTGGATTGCATCTTTGTATGAAGAGATAGACGCTGCTTTCTCTTTTCCTTTGTCCAAGGAAAGTGCTTGGAATTTAGTTCCAACAACTTCTTTTGGTTCTATGTCGGAGAATGATGACAGGTTGCTGACGATCAGAGCTCGTTCTCCACATACGGTTACCAATTTGTCATTTCTTATGAACTTCAGTTTCTGATGAAGTGTTGAAGTAATTGCCCCAGCCTCATGAATCCATGGGCGACCTAGCAAACAACTGTATTGTGCTGGAATATCCATAACTTGGAAAGTGATTTTGAACGTCTGAGGTCCAATAGTTATGGGAAGATCTACTTCTCCGAAAACTGACTTTCTTGATCCATCAAATGCTTTGACGATGACATGACTTTTTCTTAGAGGGTAATCTTCGAAAGATAATCTTGATAATGTTGATTTAGGCATGACGTTGAGAGAGGATCCGTTGTCTATTAGGACTCCTGTGAGTGTATCACCCATGCAGCCAACTGAGATGTGAAGTGGAAGATTGTGGTCCACTCCTTCTTCAGGAAGATCTTCGTCACAGAAACTTAGGTTAGTTCCCGCAGAGATGTTGGCAACGATGTTGTTGAATTGGCTTATAGTAACACTTGGTTCTACGAAAGCTTGTTCCAAAACTTTCTGTAGAGCTTCCCTATGAGCCTCAGAACTCAATAGTAGGGAGAGAACAGATATCCTAGACGGAGTATGTAGTAATTGATCTACAATGTTGTATTCACTCCTCTGGATTAACTTCAAGATCTCATCATTTTCTTTCGCTTGAACAGCATTGGTCGGATGATTGTCTTGCCTATGTGGTACTTCCTCCGAAGGTTTCTCCACATTTTCTGTTGTTCTGTTGAAGACTCGTCCACTTCTGGTGACTCGACTAACATCAGCAATGTTGACAACAGACGGTAATGGTATTTCCTTACCATTTTCAATGAATGTAGCATTGTACTTGTATGGTATAGCCTTGCTGGACTTATACGGTACAGGACCTGGTAAGTAGATGACTAGTGGTGCAACTGCTGTATTCCTGCTATCATACTTAACTTGCATAGGTTCATCTTGATTAATTTGAGGAGATACGGTAAAGACTTCATCATCTTCTCTGTTGGCAAGAACAGTAATGGTATTGTCATCCATCAATTTTTGAATGTCGTTGCGAACACGCAAACATCCTCGTGAATTTCTTCGACAGATTCTGCATCTACTGTAAGCGTGGAAATCTGTTCCAAAGTAGGCAAGTCCATTTAAAGTTTTGTGGAACCTGACTACCGATCCTTCAAGGTCTTCAACTTTGTAGATTTTGTATTCTCCTGGACATCCTTGAACCATGTTGATGTCATGTTCAGTTCTGACTCGGATATGTTGAATCCATCCCAAGTCCATTTGTTCTTGTAACGCAGCTTGAACTACGGCACATCCTTGATTATTCTTTCGAGGGTTTAGTTGTGAGGTGGTACATGACCGTACCCAGCTTGTTTAGCGTGCATCTTGACAAGATTTTCCCCTATCTGACGAATGTCGTAGATTTGAATGACATTGGGGTGTTGGTCTATCAGATTCACTGAAGCTTCTTTATGCTGCGGCAAAGGATTTGCTTGGACGTTTGGATTAGTATCTTTGAAGGATAGCATTCCGCTCTTCACTAATCGTTGGACGTCAATCTTGAAAGGGAAACAGTTCTCAATATTGTGACCTGGTGCCCCCTGATGATAGGGACAAGATTGGTCAGCCTTATACCATGGTGAGGAACTGTTTGTAGGATTTGGAGGACTCCTTGTTTGAATGAGTCCTTTTGCCAGTAATGTTGGAAACAATTCCGCATACGGCATTGGTATGGGGTCAAAGGCAGGATACCTTGGAGCCCGATTGTTGTAATTTGGAGGTCGAACCTGCTGCTGAGGTTGCTGCGACCTTTGTTGAATTTGTTGTTGCGAGACCTGAGGTTGATAAGCTGGCGCTGAGTTAACAACCGGAGTTATTGTTGCAACTTGAGGTTGGAATTTCTTCTTGATTTTGTGCAAGACATTGCTGACATCCTGATCCTTTTTCTTCTGGAAAGAACTTCCATACTTCCTTGGACCAACAGAAGATTCTGGTTCTTTGTTCAAGCGTCCTTCCCGAACTGCTTCTTCTAAACGCACACCCATGTTTACCATCTCGGTAAAGTCACTTGGTGCACTTGCAACCATTCGTCCGTAGTAAAATGGACTTAAAGTTTTGAG